>NC_067250.2:35570411-35870411 GCF_019359855.2 Lolium perenne
CAGTATTACAATAAAAATGCCATTCTACGACAGATCCGAATTATACTGAGTATTAAAACAAAATCTCTCGGTCTGTTTACAAAAAATATATACTATTACAACAAAATCTTCACAACAATTTTTAAAAAGTAATATTCTAAAATATGGTTAAATAACAATTATTTTCCTATAGGTTGGTTTACAACAAAAATTGACAGCAATTACAATAAAAAATCAAAAGCTATAACAACAAAAAAAACATATGTTCGTGGCTGTGAAAATTTGGTTAAAAATAACATATTTTATATATATCAAATTACAACAAAAATCACCAGCTATTTTTACCAAAAAATTATTGGCGATTACAACAAAATAATTTATGGCAAACGTCCAGGTAAATATTACAACATCTCTGACATGCTTTCTCTATAACTTTTATACGCATTTGTTACAAAACTAACGAACATATACAACATCTCTACGAAAAAAAGTATCCATGACTAAAACAATTACACCAGAAAATCACAAATAATTACAACAAAAAGTAATGCGTTTACAACATATCAAGAAACACACATTTTTGTAACATATCACTTAGAAAAATCTTACAAATTATGTTTACAACAAATTTTTATCTGATTGTTACAAATCTGTAAACAACACTGTAGAATTTTTTTAAAAAAAAGTAACACACCAGTTTTAGGCCGAAAAACCGGGTCCATATAGAGCTGCGGGAACGAGCGAAGACGACCGATATCGGCATCATTTTCCTTCTTTAAAATATGTGCCAGAAGTGACTAAGTTGTTTCAGTTATCCAACACAACTGGTGTACCATGTATTTTAGTTTAGTCATCTAGCATAGCGTGACCACGAAGGGCCGTAGAATTTTTAAAGTCTTCCCATCAACAACTTGGCGAGATTGTTTCATTGAAAAGCATTTAAGGAAATTCCACAACTAAACACGCATGGGGATCATTTTCAATTCTAAGCATGAATGAGAGGGACTATCTCCTTGCTAGGCCTGACAAAGGGCCCCGACCATCGATCACTTTCACGTACAAAGTGGTTTAAAATTTGGCAAAGATCCATTTAGCCCAAAGAACTCACTACCATCGTTGCATGGCTCCCAAACAATGTACTTACAACTTAAGCTTATAATATTAAACTTGCTCTAAAAGTGAGAAAGGTTTGTCCCGTTTCACTACCAATAGTGGGAGTAGTACCGTTGCATCATGCAGTTCTACTGCTAGCATGTTTGGATTAGCCAAAGCAGAACAACTAATCCATGGAGAGAAAAAAAAAAGTGAAAACGCACGGTTGTTTGACATGCATGTAGAAGAAACTTACGGAGAAGATTACATTGC
This sequence comes from Lolium perenne, assembly GCF_019359855.2. Classification (NCBI taxonomy): domain Eukaryota; kingdom Viridiplantae; phylum Streptophyta; class Magnoliopsida; order Poales; family Poaceae; genus Lolium; species Lolium perenne. The sequence goes on from NC_067250.2 coordinate 35,571,756, forward strand.
TTTCCTAGCTAGAAAAGGATTACATTACGACGACCTTCTCTAACTAACAAAGGGAGTAGTAAATGGGGGCCGCGGCCGGGAGCAGCCCATGGCCGGAGACGGGACAAGCCGAGCTGGAAAATTGCTTGCCGGCTAACTCTTCGGCCATGGACGCCGCCGACGTGGCGCGGTGGTCCACACTCCACAATCCCACCATGAGGCTGTTCCTCCGGTCCCTCGCTGGAGCTGAGCCTACACAAGGACAGTGACGGAATGCATCACCTCGGATCTTACGGGGCCACGCACAGCCGCACCCGGGAGACACGGGAGACTCTTTTTGGCTTCTGCGCCGCCGGCGGCCGGTCGCTGTCGCCCCGGAGAAGAAGATCCACCAATCCATGGCATGGCGCCACATGCTATTTTGGCTATCTATACAGTAGTCGTACTAATTTATTCTCCTCCCCGTATGGCCGGCTTCATGGGGCATTTAGCCGAGCCCGTTCGAGCTGAGCCCCGGCCGAATCCCTCGCTTACCGGCGTTGAGGAAGACGAAGTACAAGGCCAAGGACACGGCGATGACTAGGAGCCACGCGGAGACGAGCGTGAAGACCAGGACGATGAACCGCCCAAGATCCGCCAAGGACATGGCCGATGCCGGCGGCGGCGGCACCGGCGCGGCCAGGTGGAGGTAGGCGAGGACGACGCCGGCGAAGTGCTTGACGATGACGCCGGCAATGTAGGCTACCGGAAGGAACACGAGGAGGAATGTGGCCGCGTCGTCCACGGCGGGGCTGCGCGGGGGGGAGTGCCCGCCCAGGAAGCAGAGGAGCGGCACAAGGATCTTGGCGCAGCCGTCGGCGACGGAGAAGGCCAGCACGGCCACATCATGGATGGACGCCATTGCCGGACGAAGCTTCGTCTGCGCTGAAGCAATGGGGTTTTAGATGCGGCGGTGCGGGACCGATGGAGCAGCCGGTGCCCGGTGGTGGAGGAAGAAGTCAAAGGGCAAGGGGAATGTTGTGGAAAGGGGGACTGAGGCCGGAAGCTAGCTGCTTTTGGTGAGAGAGACGGGATGGGGAGAAATGATTGAGCACTTTCGGATGCTACTACGCTTGTCTCGAGTAGAACCCCTGGCTGGGTCTTATATAAAGATTGGATCATCACTCGATGTAGGAGAGGCCTTTGGCAGCACGAGTTGTACCGCTGACTACCATCACGAGCTTCGATTATTGATCCAAGTGAAGTGACCATTTATCCAATATTTGATAGGTTTGGTGAAATTTATTTGTTGGCAAAAAATTCTACTAAAACGCCACTAATAAAACGCCTACCATCCGAACTAAGCTTAGCCTAGGGCATTGGTGAACTGCTCATCCTGAAACGTGTTGCCAGAGAGACAACATCCTCAGCCACCTGGAAGTAAAAAAATTAGTCATAAAACATCCTGCAAAGCCTTCAATTTACAAAGGTCAGCACTCCAACTCAAAGGTTGTGATGAGATGCAGACGTGAATAAAAATTATACATGGAACACACTGTAAATCCTACTCCATCCGTTCACACTAACCTCGCATTTTGGATTTAGCCTAAGTTAAAATTTATAAAGTTTGATCAAATATTTAGGAAAATAATTTAACATCTACAATATATATTATATTGTATCAGAATCGGCATAAAGTATATTTTTAAATTACGAAGCGGATTTGCTACCATGGTGGCTAGCTATGCACCCATCATTAGCCATTGGATATAGTGTGCAAGAAAATGAATGGATCAAGATTCCTATGTCTAGAAGTGGAGTGAGCTAACGGTAAAATTCATTGGCGTTACAGCCGTTAGCCTCATGGACGAAATGGAATGTTGTATTCTACAATGTAGAATCTGAGCAGAAATTTGAAGTGTAACTTCGACTGTAGTACAGAAATAAATACATTTGATAATACACATCAGTTCTACATTTGTTTCTACACTTTCATTTACGATTTGCTCTTTAGTTTGCAGTGCTAATCTTACATCTAGCATGACACTGCTGCGGAAGAACTCAGACGAAGCAAAAAAAAGATGCATGGTAATACTGATGAAACTTCGTTCAAAATTACACATATGACTGGCGTTGGTTTTGGCAGGATGCGTATGGTTGGTACTTTTACTTGCATAGCTCGTGCTACAGTTGGAATTACACTCTTCAAACCCAATTCAAACGACTAGAAAAAGTTTAGGGCGGGTATTATCAAGGTTGCAACGGAGGAGACTTCCTCCAAACGACAGTTCGTTCAAAAGCACATACATTGTGGTACATTGTTTCAAGTACAAATGTAACTGCAACATGAATGGTACTACAGTCGAAACTTCGCTCAAGATTACAGATATGCATGTCGTTGGTTTTGAAAGGTTGCGAATGATTTGTAGTTTAGCTTGCATAGATTATGCTACAGATGGAAACTTCTGCCATTACTACCGAAAACAAATTAAAACAGCCAGACAAAATTGTAGCATCCTTGACAAGGTGTGCGGGTCAGCCGCATGAGCAAGTACCATAGAAAATACGTTTGAATCGTCCGTTCGACCTGACGTTCATTTGAAAGGTGAAACTGCGTCTGAACCAAGTGTTGAAACTGTGTCTGAAATTACTCACCAAGCTGGATCGACCAACGAAATAGAAACAATAGTGATCCATGCATGCAAATTGCAACTGGAAAACGCATTTTACTGGACATTTCACCTGCCAACGAAATAGGCAAAACAATGATTCATGCATATGGACCATGCAAATTGCAACTGAAAAAAGCTGTTTAACTAGATGATTCAATGTAAAGTAGGCTCACTGGTTTGTATGTGGTTGACATGCCGTCACTTTCTGCATTTCTGTTTACAGTAGCACGGCAGCCAGCACTTGGTAAGCGAGTGAATAAGATGAAGAAAAGAAAAGAAAAACACATAGCATGATGCTCCATATTATTAGCAACTCTGACTATTCCTAAGTAGATTGGAGATATGCGCAGCTACACCCATACCATTAGGAAAACAAGAACAGGAAAATCACGATATGAACTAGCGTGGCTAGCCATGCCCGGCCGAATTGAAGTGAAGGAGCAGCTGGTGGACGCTGGACTATAAAAACAAGCCTTGTTGAAGCTGGCCGTGGCGTTCAAGTGGAGGCGAAGCGAGGGAGACGAGGTTGGCCTCACAGATTAAGCACTGCTTATGAGGTTGTAGTACATCATGCTAATCGACCAGCGTCTCCAGCATGTCCGGCTCCACCATGGTGCTAACTGGCGCCTCCATGGCCGTGCTGGTTGTGCTCTCTGTCGCCAGTCGCCACCTTCCTTGCTTCCTCATCTCCAACCGATGGCGTGGCGGCGGAGCATCATCGACGACATAGAGCTCGAGCATGGCCGAGGTAGGAGGGCACCGCGGGGACGACTCGCCTAGAGCTGAAGGTGCTGGGACGGGCGAGGCGAGTCCTTCGCCCTCCTGGCAAGCGCATGAGCTGGATGGAGGAGCGCCGGCGCGCAGGGGAGCATCCCGCCCACCTTCCCGCCTCCCTGGCAAGCGCATGCTCCGTTCCGTCTTCTGGGCCCTGCAAAAACCACTCAGACAGAAAAATGTTTGCCTAGTGCGTCTTCTGGTATAGGGTGCCGAGGCTTGCCTGCTGTCGGTCGTTCTCGGCGTCCCGCTCCTTTGCTCGATGTAGAAGAAGGCGACCGTTTAAAGGAGCGTTGGTTATTACACCGTATCCATCTAGCAAGGAATGACCAAGCTCTCGAGTACGAGCTTGCTATGTGCAAGCTGCATGAACCTCCTGCCTCTGAAAATAACAATAGGTTAAAATAAAGAACCAACACAAAATGGTAGTAAGCTAGAAAAGATTGGTTTTAGGTGCACATAGCGGCATCACCGCGCCGGCAAGGTCTGCAGAAGATGAAAGTAAAGCAAAAATGGATACAATAAGCTCATTAGGAAGATGATCGAAGCTGCTTCCTCCCGGAGCAGAAAATTCCTCATGTGAAATCCTGCTCCTCTTGATGGGCTTCATACCGTGCTCTACATAGAGAGAAGTGTGCCAGCTTCAGTTTGATTTACAACAGATGAAGTCGTGAATCTTGTGTTCCAGGATTTTCCAAAGAGAGAAGTGTGTGAGTAGTGGGATAAGGCATATCTGCCGATTGTAATTCGTAGTGCTGTTCGGTTGGTTTAGCTGTATTTTTTTACTTGAGAAGTGATGAGTCGGTGTATTGCAAAGTGTATTGCAAAGTGTATTGCATATATTGCTGTGGAATCAAAATTTGAAAAGTGTGCTCCTGGCCAACTGTGTGAGTAACAACGTTAGCTTGATCCGTTTGGTGATTGTGCTCTCCATTGTACATCTGGTGTAATATCCAGTACATCGGACGGCTGCCATGGTGTGCATAGCTAGCCACCATGGTAGCCCACTATTTTGGTTTTAAATTATATGCATTTAACATTATAAATGTTGACATTTTTCTTCTATTCTTGTTTTTTTATTTTGACTTATGTAAATGAAGGGAGTACTAGATATTACAAAGATCAGCTTTCAAACGACTAACATTTGAGATAAAGATCATTTACTAGATAAAGTCTAGATTTTTTTATGAATAAGTATATTTAAATATTTATTGGTTAAATAGGGAGCCGAATGACCTGTAAAGAGGGCCATGCTTCATAGTTACAGGACATGACTCTAAAGGTGGCGAAGTCATTACTTTTCCTATCGAAATGGGAAGTATAGAAGAGATGCATACGGCCTTTATTTATTTCATTTATTCAACAAAGGCTGGCAAAAAACCTTACAATAATCATACAATCTGAAGCTATCGAACAAGGTGATGAAAAACCACCAACTAACACAATGGTAGAGGATAAACCACGGCCTTATGCCCTGCCACAACCATCGTCGGCTCCCGGCAAAACTCTAGGTATAGCGTCTCATGCGCACTCTCCGGCAGTCGCCTCCACCATATTCCGCCGACCATCTGCATTGTTTAGATAGAAGCGAGGACCCTCACCACGCTGACAAGATAGCTCCACCATCCTGCACACATCTATCATCATGCGTCCGACACCTAGACCTCACCGGGCCAAGCTATCGAGAATCGTCGTCGCCAATGTGGTAGATGCAACACTCTTCCAACCCCTCCAACCAGCACGTGTTCAAAAATGATGTCTCCACGAGGGTGAATGACACCGAAGTGCTATCATCATCCGATTCGGGAGACTCAGATCTAGGATTTCCTAGAGGGACATTGTGTGCATGTGTTTTGTGTGGCTTGTTCCTGAAATCATGACATGCCGCTTTTGTTCTAATGACTCCGTAAAATTAAAAGCAGATATTTAGCCTAAGTGGATCTTCCTGCCCATATGCTCCCTAGGAGTGGCACGTCAAATGATTTTTTGATCATTTAGTGCCATCTTACGAAAACAATCGAGTATAGGACAATGACATACTGTAAGGGGCCTAAGGATTAGTTAAAAATTAACGTTTTTTTAAGTTTGATCAAGTTTATACATAAAATATAAACATTTACATTACTGAATTAACATTAATAGATTCACAATAAAATAGAGTATAATTTCTTAATATGTTCATTCGATATTGTAGATGTAAATATATTTTTTCTAAATATTTAATCAAAGTTAGTAAAGTTTGACTTTTGACCAATCTTTGACGCCTTACATTTTGGGATGGAGAGGGTACCAATTAGAGCACTAACAAATCTATCACCTATATTTTTTTTTATCTCCATATTACTTCTATAAATAAGGTCAATGAATATAATATTTTACCTAGGTTTACAATTTGATTATCACAAGCACATTTGTACATTTTTTTCATTAAGAAGGGATATAACTACAAGAATTTAAAGTGGCAGTGAAAGATATTACCAGAAAAGGGTTAATCACTACTTTGTCAGCCAAGAAGCACAAGGAAAAAAATAACGAAGTAAATAGGAGCAATATTGATCTACATCGCCCTGGAGTTGACACCACAGTATGCTTTTTCACGTGAAGTCACGCAGCATAATCATCAGACGTACGTGTTGGGCGGGTACATATCGACGCAATCCACCCACGGGTTGCAGCTCCTGTTTTCCGGTCCCGGCGCCGCGGCGGCGGGCGACACCGCTGGCACGTCGCGGAGCGCGCGCCACACCGCGCTGTTGCACTTGAATCCGGAGCCGAAGCCGATCTGCCACACGCGATCGCCGCGCTTCACCCGGCCCTTGGCTTCGGCGTAGGCGAGCTCGTACCACAGCGAGCTGCTGCTGGTGTTGCCGAACCGATGCAGCGCGCACCTGCTCGGCTCCATGTCCTCGTCCTCCAGGCTCAGGCTGCGCTGCACCTGCTCCAGCACGGCGCGGCCGCCGGCGTGCACGCAGAAGTGCTCGAACGCGCGCCGGAAGTCCGGGATGTATGGGCGCACGCCCCTGGCGCGGAAGACGCGGCGCATTACCAGGGCCTTGAGGAACTTGAGCAGCTCGGTGATGGGGAGGACCAGGGGACCTAGCGTGGTCATGTTGGTCGTGAGCGCGTCTTCGGCCACAGCCATGAGCCCCTTCGCCAGCGATACGCCGACCTTGCCACCCTCGTCCTCTCGCTGGTACACGCAGTTGAAACCCTCGTCCGTGCCGCCCTTGTGCGTCCGCACAGTGTGGAGCAGGCGGTACTTGGCGCGGCCGGCGTCGGCGCGCCGGTTCGAGAGCAGGGCCGCGGCGCCGCCCATGCGGAAGATGCAGTTGGAGAGCAGCATGGACTTGTCGTTACCGAAGTACCAGTTGAGGGTGATGTTCTCGGTGCTGAGGACCACGGCGTACGAGTTGGGGTGCGCCTGGAGCATGTCCTTGGCGAGGTCAATGGCGATCAGGCCGGCGCTGCACCCCATGCCGCCGAGGTTGAACGACTTGATGTCCTCGCGCATCTTGTAATAGTTGACGATCATGGACGCCAGCGACGGCGTCGGATTGAATAGACTGCAGTTTACGACGAGGATGCCCACGTCGCGGCGCGGGTTGATACCGGTGGACGCGAAGAGAGCGTCCAGGCATCCGAACATTACCGCTTCGGCCTCCAGCCGCGCCTGGAGCATGTTCAGCCTAGGCGGCCGCGCCCGGACGCCGGTTGGCAGGTACGTCTCGTCTCCGAGGGCGGAGCGGCTCGTGATCCTGGTCTGGAAAGCCAGCGTCTCGTCGTTGAAGCACCCGGTGCTCTTGGTCATCTCCAGGAAGGCCTTCTTGGAGATCTTGTGCTCGTCCTCCGGCTTGTAGCACGCGAACTCCACGAGGTACACCGGGCGTGGCCGCTTGAGGTAGTACACCGTGAGGAGGACCATGGCGCTGCCGAGCCACGCGACGCAGGTGAGCATGTCCATTGAGTAGTGGATGACGTCGAGGCGGACGAGTGAGTAGGCGGCCGACGCGAGCACCGGCACGGACATTATCGGCAGGTACAACTTGAGGCTGCCGGCGTGGCGGATCCCCAGCTTGACGTACTTGAGGTTGACGGAGCGGGAGAAGTCCGGGAGGCGGCGACGGATCCTGACGATGATGCTTGGCGACCGCTCGGTGCCCTGAGCCGCGTCAACGCGGAAGGACATCTCGGCCGTGAGGCGCTCCCGCTCTATGACAGCCGCCGGCGCAGACTCCATGGATCTAAGCTCTCCTGCGGTGGAAACAAACTTGTGGCATATATGCAGGACGGGTGGTGAAACTTATAATAGGCGTCCAAACTACGAACCATAGACGGAAGTTTCATCCCGATTCGAATTCCATATCGGTGTACTGACCGATCGACCACACGACTTGAGACGGAACTGAACCATATACGTACGCACAGTTCGGCGCGTATCCAAAGTCCTATACGAGACATTGAGACAACCATGACCTGCAATCCGGGGCTAATTAAGTTTTCGTCTCAAAGTGAACATTTATTTGAACACGCGAAAGTACCTTTTTAAACCCATGAACGTATTTTTGAACCACCGAGAACATACTTTCGAAACACCATTAACTTTTGTAAAAAACAAAACTTGTTAACATTTTTGGAAGTTCCTAACATTTTTTCCAACACTTGAACATATTTCCAACAACCGTCAACATAATTTCAAATCCCATGAATTTTTTAAAGCTAGTTAATATTTTCAGGAAACACCGCAATACGTTTTTGAGCATGTAAACATTTCTTAAAAGCATACTCTTTTTTTGAAAGCATAAATTATCTTTTAAAACATGAACATTTGTTTAACACATGATTTTTTAATATGAAAAGAAACATATAAAACCGAGAAGGAAACACAAAATAAAACATAAAATAAAATAGAAAGAAAAGCAAATAATAAATAAAAGGAAACATTAAAAAAGAAGAGGCGATAAAATAGTAGAAAAAAAAGAAGATAAACCGACGGAAAACCAGGAGCCACACACAAAAAAACCTGCCACCACTCGCGGGTCGCATGCTACAAGAAGATAGCGACTTGACAGAATAAATGGACCAAGCCCAAAACGCGAGTGGGGTATGCGGCAAGCGAATCAAACTCGAGAGGGGAGGTAGGGGTGGGGGGAGAGGGCCAGAGGGGTCTAGCACTAGCTCATGGTCGCCCTGCCTCCGCCACTTGCTTATATACATGAGTTGATGCCAAACACGTTTGATGCGAACATATAGGTTAATCGAAATTTCATGTATACAAACATCAGATAATCCAAGTTATTTTATGGTCTTCGGTTATTACTCTAAAAGATTATATTTAAGTATGAAGTACAGAAAATACACAACCTAAAATTATCATTGAATCCGTTGCAACTTAGAAGACACATTTGACCATAAACACGATTCTAAGAGTAGCGAAAACAAATAAATTTATACTCTAGAAGTTATATGAATATGTTTATCTCAATACACATACTAGAAATAGCTATTAAGATATTTGTTAGATCTAGGCCACAAATTACATATACATACAGATTGTGCATTCATCGAAAAATTGATTTAACAAGGATGTGATGCTATGAAATACATTTTAAATTTAGCACAACACAAGAGTATTTTCAGTGACACATTACAACAGATGCAAAATAACACCACAACTAATATTGAACAAGATTTCAAACTATCTGGTTAACTGTGCCAAATAAGTAATAAAACTTACATTCCCTAAGTCCATGACAATGAAAAAAGATCTATAGAAGTATAAAAGTTTTATATAAATTTATTTATTTTAATTCGCCTTGGGTCAAAATAATGAATGAACTCTCCTTGTAAGGTAAGGAACTTCTTGGTGGCAAACGGAGGAGGAGACATTCCACCATGTTTGTCTCCGGTTCGTAGAGTCGTTCCATCGCGCTCACCACGAACAACGGATCCCCATCGCCCTCACCACGAACAACGGGGATCCGGGGATGGAGCTCGTGACCAACGAAGACGCCGTCGCAGACTCTTTTTTATTTCTCGAGCAATGATCGACCGACTACAGATATCACATTTTAAAATAACTTAAATCACAAAATTAGTAGCGCTTAGCTCCCGGCAACGGCTATATAAAATATCTTGATGTCTACAGGTGTACAACTAGGTTAGCTACTTTCGAATAGAAGAATATTGAATCAATGGAGTGCTAAATTGCTATGTTTTTAATGTCTTTTGCTACGTTTGCTTATATGACCTGCAAGTTATATTTGGACCAAAGCAAAAGTGTTTAGAGTGATTGGTTGTTTATCTCAACAAAGTAACAGAAATGTGAAAGCGACCAGAGATGGAATGATTAAAGGTTTGTTTGATTCTGCTCGTTCAACCTATTTTTGATGGAGAAAAGTTAAAAGCCAACTAAAGTCTTTTTCTCACAGCAAATTAGTATAGGCTTACACTGTTTAGAAACTTGGGGTCTATGGAAACACAAGCAAAAAAAGAAGCAAATTTTGGCAGAGTGAGGGAGATAATTCTTCGGTTCATGATAGAGAGCAAATTTTGTGGTACTAAACATACCTCGAAGAGCTAATTACATTGATGTTCCTACAACTTGTTCATCGTGTGAAGGTTTAGTTATAGATCTTGCAAAGCGTGTGGCCGCAATCTTACAACTTGCAATCGTGTGAAGATTTGGTTCTCAATCAACCAAGAGAGTGGTATTACAGATTTCACAGAAAAGTCCCTGGTATTTTTAACTAGCACATATGACATTTAGACAAGATTTACATGTGGGCCCCACCTGTTAGTGCGGGTGATACAAATAAAATTTAACCCGACCAAGCGCAAGCACTAACTCGGGATTGCTGCTAGACCATGAACAATTTATGTTGCATAAGTAGGACGTCTGTTTTCTATACGCAGATTAGATGAATTGTTCAGACATGAAACAACTCAATTTGTCCATGCTTCAGCTTGTCCACCGTAGTTCTGAACTTCTAATCTAACTGAAAAAACACCATATATTACTGAACTATGATAGCTATGAATATGTGAAATGCTTACATGAGCGTTAAACTCATTGTAAAACAGGCATCACCCTTTACAACTAACTTTCCCAAATCCTGCCATGACAAGATTTACTGAAACATAACCTAGATATAGATCTCGATCCATAACCATGCCAAATCATACCATGTTAATTAAGATTTACTAACACGTAGAGATTGATAGCCAGGTAAAGACCCTATATCCATGACCGTGGAGAACGAGAGGTAAAATTACTTTGACAGCAACTCATAAATACAAAATAAATAAATCAAAGCAGCAGATTAATAGATGCATCAATTATAACCAACCTAAAAGAAGATAGTATAACCAACCGCGAGCTTTTCTATCGGAAGAAAAGATCCAAAGCACACGCAGCAGACCTTGCAAGGAAGAATCTTGATGAGGATGTGTCCGCGCTCGCCCATGGCGCTAGCCTGGAGCGGGTAGGTCTTGGAGGCGCCCGCAGTTGGCCTTGGATTTGAAGTAGGTATCCTCGTGGGAACATGCGGACGGCGGACATAGCTCTTTGTGTTGAACTGATACGTCCAAAACGTATCTACTTTCCCGAACACTTTTGCTATTGTTTTGCTTCTAATTTGTGTATTTTGGATACAACTAACACGGACTAACGCTGTTTTCAGCAGAATTGCTCTGGTGTCTCTTTTTGTGCAGAAATCCAACTTTCAGGAAAATCCCCGGAATTTATGTAGAAGGTCTTATTTTTCCAGAAGAATTACGGAGCCAGAAGGGCAAGCCAGGTGGAGGCCCGAGGCCCCCACACACTAGGCCGGCGCGGCCCAGGAGGGGGGCGCGCCGCCCTACTGTGTGGCCGCCTCGGCTGGCCTCCGACGCCCTCCTCTGGACTACTTAAGGGGTTTCGACCTAAAAAACACGGGAGGAAAATCGAAGTCGCCAGAAACCATCCAGTACGTCGCCACCGTCGCGAAACCCCGTCTCGGGACCAGAAACTCCGTTCTGGCACTCCGCCGGGACGGGGAATTGGAGGAGATCTTCGCCATCATCACCACCGACGCCTCTCCATCGACCAGCAATGTTTCCCCCATCCATGTGTGAGTAATTCCCCCGCTGTAGGCTGAAGGGGATGGTAGGGATTGGATGAGATTGGTCATGTAATAGCATAAGATTGTTAGGGCATAGTGCCTAGTGTCCGTAATTGGTACTTTGATGATATTGTTGCAACTTGTTATGCTTAATGCTTGTCACTAGGGCCCGAGTGCCATAATCTCAGATCTGAACATGTTATTGTTTCATGATGATATGCATTGTTTTATGATCTTACCTGCAAGTTGTATACACATGTCGCTGTCTGGAACCCGAGGCCCCAAAGTGACAGAAATTGGGACAACCGGAGGGGAAGGCAGTGATGTGAGGATCACATGTGTTCACGGAGTGTTAATGCTTTGCTCCGGTACTTTATTAAAAGGAGTACCTTAATATCCAGTAGATTCCCTTGAGGCCCGGCTGCCACCGGCTGGTAGGACAAAATATGTTGTGCAAGTTTCTCATTGCGAGCACGTACGACTATATACAGAACGCATACCTATGGATTGCTTAGTACTTGGACACCGTTTTATTATTATCTGCAAATGCCTTGCTTTGATTGTTACATGAGTTTCTCTCATCCATGCAACGCCCGTCATCCATCCCTATGCCTACAGTATCTTAATCCTGTTGTTTACTGTAATCACTACTGCTACTGCTATAAAACTGTTACTACTGATAAACTCTTGCGAGCAAGTCTGTTTCCAGGTGCAGCTGAAATGACAACTCCGCTGTTAAGGCTTTGAAGTATTCTTTGTCTCCCCTTGTGTCGAATCAATAAATTGGGTTTTACTTCCCGCGAAGACTGTTGCGATCCCCTATACTTGTGGGTCATCAAGACTATTTTCTGGCGCCGTTGCCGGGGAGCATAGCTTTATTTGGAAGTTCACTTGGATTAATATTGTTCGCTGCAAATTCTCCATCTTGGGTAAATCTCGCGATTCTAAAGTCATCATATTACCATCCACTACAAGAAAAGGTACAACTCTGAGTACCTCTGCTACTCTTGATTCACCATCTGTGATAAGTCAACTTGTTTCACCACCACAAGCTTCACTTGCTGGTACTTCTGCTGAATCTGAAAATTCTTATAATATTGATAATGTTTTTGCTGTGCTTGATGATAGTGGTTCATTGAGATCTTTTCTAGATGCTACAATTGCTAGGTCTAGACAAATTGAAAATACTGAAACTCCTAATGAAAATGTTGCTACACCTGTTAATTCACCTGAGTCTGTTGATTATTCTAGTGATGATCCTGATGAGGATTATGTGGAGCTTAATGATGATTTTATTGATAAATGCAATGCTATTACTGATGCAAGAAAAATTAAAAAGTTTCTCGCACAACATACTGTTAGATATAAGCTGTCTCCTGATCCTAAATTTACCACATCTGCTATAAACATTAAGGATAAAGATTATGATTTTTCTCTTGATCTATCTCATATAGCTATTGTTGAGAAAACACCCTTTTGTGGTACTGAAAAAGAAAGTGTTGTAGAACACATAAATGAACTTTCTTCTATGAGTAGCTTGTTTTCTGATGATGTCAAGATGCGTACTTACTTTGTTGCTAAAATTTTTCCTTTCTCATTAAAGGATGATGCTAAAACTTGGTATAATAGTTTGCCTCCAGGTTCTATTAATATTCCAGGTGATTTGCTTGATGTTTTCTTTCGGAAATACTTTCCTGCTAGTGCTCAACATGCTGCTTTACAGAAAATTTATAGCTTTGACCAGGAAGATGGAGAGAAATTGCCTGAAACTTGGGCAAGATTTTGCTCTCTTATCAGAGCTCAACCTGGACATGATTTGGAAAATTATGATTTACTTGATATATTCTATAGTGGACTAACCGTTGAGTCTAGAGCATATTTGGATAGTTGTGCTGGTTGTGTTTTCAGGAAAAGAACTCCAGACGAAGCTGAAGAATTATTGGCTAAAATAGGCCGGAATCATGATGATTGGGCTACACCTGAACCAACTCCGACGCCAATATTAAAGAAGAGGGGTTAAATTAAATTAAATGATGAAGATATGAGGGAAGCCAAGAAGTCTCTTAAGGAGAAAGGTATTAAATCCGAAGATGTGAAGAATTTACCTTCCATAGAAGATTTATGCAAGATAATTCCTCCTTCATCCATGATTGAGGTAAACTCTCTTCAACGCTTTACTAGGGAAGATATTCCATATTCAAAACCTCCTGCTCAATGCTTAGATGAGTTTGATAATTATATTGTTAAGCAAGAAAATTTTAATATGAGAGTAGAGAATCATCTAATGGAAAATTCTCAAGCTATTAGCAATTTGCATGATATTGTGGAGAGAACCTCCAATGATGTTAAGATGCTTGTTAAACATTTTCAAATGGTTCAAAGTCAAATTGATCAACTCACTAAAGTGCAAAATAACTTGTTAAAAAATAGTTCTAAAGAAAAACATGCTTATGAAGTAACAACTAGAGGCAGTGTTTCCACTCAGGATCCTCTATATTCTGAAGGGCATCCCAAAAGAGTTGAACAAGATTCTCAACGAATTGAAACTAGTGCTCCTTCTAACAAAAAGAAGAAGAAACATAAAACTGTTGTAGAATCCTCTGAACCTGTTAATGATTCTAATAGTATTTCTATTTCTGATGCTGAAACTGAAAGTGGTAATGAATATGATAAAGATAATGATAGGGATGATGCTTTTGATAAAGAAGAAGTTGAAGATGAACCTGAAAAGCATGCTAAAAATAAAAAGTATACTAAATAAGATTTTATTGCTAAGAAACATGGTAATGAAAGAGAACCTTGGGTACAAAAGCAAATGCCTTTTCCTGCTAAGAAACTAAAATCAAAGGAAGAAGAACACTATAATAAATTTTGCGATTGGATGAAACCTTTATTCTTGCAAATCCCTTTGACTGATGCCATTAAATTGCCACCTTATTCAAAGTATATGAAAGATATTGTGTCTAACAAAAGGAAAATTCCTAATGAGGAGATTTCCACTATGCTTGCTAATTACTCTTTCAATGGCAAAGTTCCAAAGAAGTTGAGCGACCCAGGTATACCGACTATTCCTTGTTCTATTAAGAATAATTATGTTAGAACTGCTCTATGTGATTTGGGAGCCGGTATTAGTATTATGCCTTTTTCTCTTTACAAGAGACTTTATTTAGATAAGTTGATACCGACTGATATATCTTTGCAAATGGCTGATAAATCTACTGCTATTCCTGTTGGTATAAGTGAGGATGTTCCTGTTCAAGTTACTAATAACTGCTTGATATTAACTGATTTTGTTGTGTTGGAAATGCCTGAAGATGATAATATGTCTATTATTCTTGGGAGACCTTTTCTTAACACCGCAGGGGCTGTTATTGATTACAATAAAGGAAAAGTTACTTTCAATGTTGATGACAAGGAGCATGCCGTTTATTTTCCCAAGAGAATTGATACAGTATGTGGAGTTAACACAATTTCTAATGTGAGAACTATCAAAGTTGGAGCTATTGATTGTCCTATATATGAGCCTAAAGAAGGATATCAAAATATTATGATTGGATCCATATCAATACAATTCAAGGTAACATGATTGATTTGAGGTTTATTTCTTCTTATGCTATGTAAAATTTGTTTGGTGGCAAGACTTGATCAACCTTGTTAACGAATACATTTTATATGCATAGAGGAGCTAAACAACATCTCTTTCTTCCTCCACTTGTTTTACTCGCTGTAGCAATACCTTTGTATCTTTACTTTATTGCATTATTGTGCCAAGTAAAGTCTCTAATAGAAAGTTGATGCTAGATTTGGATTTCTGCGTAGAAACAGATTTTTAGCTGTCCCGAATTTGAGTTTTTCTCTCTGTAGGAGAATCTAAAAATTCTGTAAAAGTTCACGTGTGATCCTCAGATATGTACGCAACTTTCATTAGTTTTGAGTTTTCTGATTTGAGCAACGGAAGTACCTCGAAAACATTCGTCTTTACTGGCTGTCCTGTTTTGGCAGATTATGTCTCTGTTTTTTTTGCATTGTCTCTTGTGGACTTTAAGTAAGGCTTTCTAGACGTGGAGAGCTGTAGCTAATGTTTTATTGAGTTCTTGCAATGTGTCACTACAGGACTAAAGCGGATTAAAGTTTTTGAGTACTAACCCCTCTAATGAAGTTTATGAGAAGTTTGGTGTGGCAGAAGTTTTCAAGGGTCAAGAGAGAAGGGTGATATAATGTGATCAAGAAGAGTCAAAAGCCTAATCTTGGGGGGAGGTATACCGGCAGCACTCATTCTTTGCATATTATGATTGCTGGATACTTGTGCATATTTGTTTAGCTTCTTTGAGTGGTTTTCTAATAAGAGGGAGATGATATTTGGGGAAGTGCTTCCTGAAAACAGATTCTGGACTGATACCAAAAAAATTCTCAAAAACAGTCAGAACGTTATTTTGTGAAGCCAATTTTTGTGCACGTTCCCCAGGTTGTTATCTAACTTTCATTAGTTGAACACTTTTCTATTTGGGCAGCAGAAGAATTTCTTAAAAATCGATTACTGTACTGCTGTCAAGTTTGACGAATTCCTGCTGCTTTGTGTTTATGTGGCTTTTCTAGTTTTCATTTTCTTGTTTTGTTTTGTTTCCTTCCTAAAACACAAAAAGAAAAAAAATATTTCTGTTGTTTCTCTTCACCATTTTATTATTTTGGTTTTGTGCATTTATTTAGCTTTGTTTGCTATCGTTGGTTTGCTATAAGAAAATCCAAAAAGATTTTGCTTTGTTTGCTTGTTTCCTTTTGTTCTTGTTTCCAATTCGAAAACACCAAAAATATTTGCTTTTCTTTTTTGGTTTTGTAAAGTTCATTATGAGTTCAATGGTCTTCGGTGGCTGGAGCGTGGTTTTCATTTCATATTATCCAAGCTACACAAGTGAAAGGCAATAATGACGATCTACGACAATTCGACTGTGGTGAGAGGCTGGTATGAACTCTATTTTTTTCATTTTTGTACATATACTCATCTATGTGAGCATGCTTAGTTGGTTCATGTGAGGTATATGTCATTTAAGAAAGTCTAGTAGTTCATGATCTCTCATGTTTAGCTCCAATTTTTTTAATATGAGTAACATGTCAAGGATGTTTGCTTGCATTGTTTTATTCATAAATAGGTATGACATTGTGGTATCCTCCTCTGAATAATTCATTTGAATCGACTTGGCACATGCTCACGCATGCATATGACTGAACAAAAGTCAATTAAGCCTCGATGATTTACTTTGCCTCAGAGTTCTTGTATCACTTTTATGCATCCGTTAATTTATTTTGCCGCAAGCATGATTATGACAGTGACTGCTCTCTTGATTTGTCGCTCCCCAGTCTATTGCTAGCCTTAACTTGTACTGAGCGGGAACGCTGCTCGTGCTTCCAAACCCCTGAAAACCCAGTTATTCCAAAGTGTCCACCATAAATACCTATGCATGGCATTTCAAACCATTCCAAGTAAATTCTCATGCGCTACCTTTAAACCTTCAAAATGCTTCTCAATTTGTGTTAATGTTTTATAGCTCATGAGGAAGTATGTGGTGTTTATCTTTCAACCTTGTCATTTACTTTTGACAGACTTTCGTAATAAGAGCTGGCAACGGGGTGCCCAGCCCCAACTAATAACTTCATTAATAATTCTCTTCACATGTTTTGCTCTGATTCATCAGTAAGCAACTTAATTTTGCAAATAGACACTCCTCCATGGTATGAGATTGATGGAAGGCACCCAAGGATTCGGTTAGCCATGGCTTGTGTAAGCAAAGGTTGGGGGGAGTGTCACTCATAATAAAAACTAAAGTACATGTGTAAACAAAAGAGAAGAGGGATGATCTACCTTGCTGGTAGAAATAACGTCATTCATGGGAGCCGCTCTTGAAAGTCTGGTTGGCGAGGTAGTTGGTGTACCCATTACCATTCGTTGACAATAACAAACACCTCTCAAAATAATTTACTCTTGTTTTAAAAATGAAAAGCTCTAGCGCATGTTAATCCCTGCTTCCCTCTGCGAAGGGTCAATCTTTTACTTTCATGTTGTGTCACCATCCTTTCTTTGAGCACTTTCTTGAGACCACAACTGTCATTCTTAGTATAATATGCTTGTCCCAAAATATGATTGACTGTGGTATAACTTTGATGCTTTTATCTTTGACAATCTCTATTTCTAGTCTTTCTATGAACTTCAGAGGTGCCTGGGCATTTATGTTTTGCTGTTCAAATTCGGGCAAGCGAGATACCACTTTATCATATCCTTTTATGAACATTGCAATCCTGCTGATAGACATGATTCATGATGCTTATTATTAATTTATTGGTACCTTTCCATGATTGACATAGCTATTAGATGATCTTATTTGCATGTATCTTATTATGAATTGCCTAAGTACTAGCCCATATCATGAGAATATTTACATCATATGAACAAATGTGTTCGTGAAAGTTCTTTTATCGCACTCAGTTGTTAACTGAATTGCTTGAGGACAAGCAATAAGCTAAGATTGGGGGGAGTTGATACGTCCAAAACGTATCTACTTGCCCGAACACTTTTGCTATTGTTTTGCCTCTAATTTGTGTATTTTGGATACAACTAACACGGACTAACGCTGTTTTCAGCAGAATTGCTCTGGTGTCTCGTTTTTGTGAAGAAATCCAACTTTCAGGAAAATCCCCGGAATTTATGTCGAAGGTCTTATTTTTCCAGAAGAATTACGGAGCCAGAAGGGCAAGCCAGGTCGAGGCCCGAGGCCCCCACACACTAGGCCGGCGCGGCCCAGGAGGGGGGCGCGCCGCCTTACTGTGTGGCCGCCTCGGCTCGCCTCCGACGCCCTCCTCTGGACTACTTAAGAGGTTTCGACCTAAAAAACACGGGAGGAAAGTCGAAGTCGCCAGAAACCATCCAGTACGCCGCCACCATCGCGAAACTCCGTCTCGGGACCAGAAACTCCGTTCTCGCACTCCGCCGGGATGGGGAATTGGAGGAGATCATCGCCATCATCACCACCGACGCCTCTCCATCGACCAGCAATGTTTCCCCCATCCATGTGTGAGTAATTCCCCCCTGTAGGCTGAAGGGGATGGTAGGGATTGGATGAGATTGGTCATGTAATAGCATAAGATTGTTAGGGCATAGTGCCTAGTGTCCGTAATTGGTACTTTGATGATATTGTTGCAACTTGTGTTATGCTTAATGCTTGTCACTAGGGCCCGAGTGCCATGATCTCAGATCTGAACATGTTATTGTTTCATGATGATATGCATTGTTTTATGATCTTACCTGCAAGTTGTATACACATGTCGCTGTCCGGAACCCGAGGCCCCAAAGTGATAGAAATAGGGACAACCGGAGGGGAAGGCAGTGATGTGAGGATTGATACGTCTCCGACGTATCGATAATTTCTTATGTTCCATGCCACATTATTGATGATATCTACATGTTTTATGCACACTTTATGTCATATTCGTGCATTTTCTGGAACTAACCTATTAACAAGATGCCGAAGTGCCGCTTCTGTTTCTGCTGTTTTTGGTTTCAGAAATCCTAGTAAGGAAATATTCTCGGAATTGGACGAAATCAACGCCCAGGGTCCTATTTTGCCACGAAGCTTCCAGAAGACCGGAGAGTCAACGAAGTGGGGCCACGAGGTGGCCAGGAGGGTAGGCGGCGCGGCCCCACCCTTGGCCGCGCCGACCTGTCTCCTGGGCCCCTCGCGACGCCCCCTGACCTACCCTTCCGCCTACAAATAGCCTTCGTCGCGAAACCCCAGTACCGAGAGCCACGATACGGAAAACCTTCCAGAGACGCCGCCGCCAATCCCATCTCGGGGGATTTAGGAGATCGCCTCCGGCACCCTGCCGGAGAGGGGAATCATCTCCCGGAGGACTCTACGCCGCCATGGTCGCCTCCGGAGTGATGTGTGAGTAGTCTACCCCTGGACTATGGGTCCATAGCAGTAGCTAGATGGTTGTCTTCTCCTCATTGTGCTTAATTGTCGGGTCTTGTGAGCTGCCGAACATGATCAAGATCATTTATCTGTAATTCTATATGTTGTGTTTGTTGGGATCCGATGAATAGAGAATACTATGTTATGTTGATTATCAATTTATAGCTATGTGTTGTTTATGATCTTGCATGCTCTCCGTTATTAGTAGATGCTCTGGCCAAGTTGATGCTTGTAACTCCAAGAGGGAGTATTTATGTAGTGGGTTCATGTCTCCGTGAATCTAGGGGAGTGACAGAAACCTCTAAGGTTATGGATGTGCTGTTGCCACTAGGGATAAAACATTGATGCTATGTCCGAGGATGTAGTTATTGATTACATTACGCGCAATACTTAATGCAATTTTCTGTTGTTAGCAACTTAATACTGGAAGGGGTTCGGATGATAACCTGAAGGTGGACTTTTTAGGCATAGATGCATGCTGGATAGCGGTCTATGTACTTTGTCGTAATGCCCAATTAAATCTCACTATACTAATCATAATATGTATGTGCATGATCATGCCCTCTCTATTTGTCAATTGCCCAACTGTAATTTATTCACCCAACATGCTGTTTATCTTATGGGAGAGACACCTCTAGTGAACTGTGGACCCCGGTCCAATTCTCTATATTGAAATACAATCTGCTGCAATACTCGTTCTACTGTTTTCTGCAAACAATCATCATCCACACTATACATCTAATCCTTTGTTACAACAAGCCGGTGAGATTGACAACCTCGCTGTTTCGTTGGGGCAAAGTACTTGGTTTGTGTTGTGCAGGTTCCACGTTGGCGCCAGAATCCCTGGTGTTGCGCCGCACTACATCTCGCCGCCATCAACCTTCAACGTGCTTCTTGACTCCTACTGGTTCGATAAACCTTGGTTTCTTACTGAGGGAAACTTGCCGCTGTGCGCATCACACCTTCCTCTTGGGGTTCCCAACGGACGCGTGTCGAACGGAAAGACAATACGTCAACCGCGCGCATCAAGCAAAATTTCTGGCGCCGTTGCCGGGGAGATCAAGACACGCTGCAAGGGGAGTCTCCACATCCCAATCTCTTTACTTTGTTTTTGTCTTGCTTTACTTTATTTACTACTTTGTTTGCTGCATTATATCAAAATACAAAAAAAAATTAGTTGCTAGTTTTACTTTATTTACTGTTTTGCACTCTATATCAAAAACACAAAAAATTAGTTACTTATATTTGCTTTACTTGTTTCAACATGTTTCCTTTTAATTTTACCGTAAAAGACATGCCGGTAAGACGTGGGTCTATAATTGGGAGAAATAATATAGAAGAATTTTTCAATCATGTTAGTACCGTTGAAGATTTTGAAGATAGACACTTGGTAGACCTTGCTCCTACTTATGAAATTGCTGCTGCTGCTTTAGTTCGCATGTTGGAAACTAAATTTGTTAATCTCAATCCTATAATCCAACACATGTTTCTTACACTTGGTGATATGGAAGAAGGGGAAAAGAAAGATTTTGTTTTAGAAACCCTTCTTAGAGAATTTGGTGGTATAGCAAGAGAGGCTAGAAAGGTCTTTATTAAATATAAGATGCTTGGTTCTTATACCAATTTTGTTAGTCTCCTTGAAAAATGGATATGGATAGAATTAAGTACACTAATAATATTAATGATGGTGGGAAGATCAAAGCACCAATACCATGTAAGCTCCTAGCGATGAATGACGCACTAGAAAATAACTATGCTTGGCTTGTTCCTGAAAATTTGTTTGATGAGAGTAGCAATCCCAAGACTAATGAAAAGGGAGACGCTAAAACTTATGTATCCAATATACTATGCATGGTTGAGAAAACTCCACACCCCGCTGTAGATGCACCATCCTTCGATAATACTTGATACACACTTTCTGCGCCTAGCTGAAAGGCGTTAAAGAAAAGCGCTTATGGGAGACAACCCATGTTTTTACTACAGTACTTTATTTTTATTTTGTGTCTTGGAAGTTGTTTACTACTGTAGCAACCTATCCTTATCTTAGTTTAGTGTTTTGTTGTGCCAAGTAAAGTCGTTGATAGTAAGGTTCATACTAGATTTGGATTACTGCGCAGAAACAGATTTCTTTGCTGTCACGAATCTGGGCAAAATTCTCTGTAGGTAACTCAGAAAATTATGCCAATTTACGTGAGTGATCCTCAGATATGTACACAACTTTCATTAAATTTGAGCATTTTCATTTGAGCAAGTCTGGTGCCTCAATAAAATTCGTCATTACGAACTGTTCTGTTTTGACAGATTCTGCCTTTTATTTCGCATTGCCTGTTTTGATATGTTCGATGGATATTTCGATTCCATTGACTTTCAGTAGCTTTGTGCAATGTCCAGAAGTGTTAAGAATGATTATGTCACCTCTGAACATGTATATTTTGATTGTGCACTAACCCTCTAATGAGTTGTTTTGAGTTTGGTGTGGAGGAAGTTTTCAAGGATCAAGAGAGGGAGATGATACAATATGATCAAGGAGAGTGAAAGCTCTAAGCTTGGGGATGCCCCGGTGGTTCACCCCTGCATATATCAAGAAGACTCAAGCTTCTAAGCTTGGGGATGCCCAAGGCATCCCCTTCTTCATCGACAACATTATCAGGTTCCTCCCCTGAAACTATATTTTTATTCCATCACATCTTATGTGCTTTGCTTGGAGCGTCGGTTTGTTTTTGTTTTTGTTTTGTTTGAATAAAATGGATCCTAGCATTCATTGTGTGGGAGAGAGACACGCTCCGCTGTTGCATATGGACAAGTATGTCCTTAGGCTTTACTCATAATATTCATGGCGAAGTTTCTCCTTCGTTAAATTGTTATATGGTTGGAATTGGAAAATGATACATGTAGTAATTACTAAAATGTCTTGGATAATGTGATACTTGGCAATTGTTGTGCTCATGTTTAAGCTCTTGCATCATATACTTTGCACCTATTAATGAAGAAATACATAGAGCATGCTAAAATTTGGTTTGCATAATTGGTCTCTCTAAGGTCTAGATAATTTCTAGTATTGAGTTTGAACAACAAGGAAGATGGTGTAGAGTCTTATAATGTTTTCAATATGTCTTTTATGTGAGTTTTGCTGCACCGGTTCATCCTTGTGTTTGTTTCAAATAGCCTTGCTAGCCTAAACCTTGTATCGAGAGGGATTACTTCTCATGCATCCAATATACTTGAGCCAACCACCATGCCATTTGTGTCCACCATACCTACCTACTACATGGTATTTCTCCGCCATTCCAAAGTAAATTGCTTGAGTGCTACCTTTAAAATTTCTATCCTCTACCTTTACAATATATAGCTCATGGGACAAATAGCCTAAAAACTATTGTGGTATTGAATATGTACTTATGCACTTTATCTCTTATCAAGTTGCTTGTTGTGCGATAACCATGTTCCTGGGGACGCCATCAACTACTCTTTGTTGAATATCATGTGAGTTGCTATGCATGTTCGTCTTGTCTGAAGTAGGGGAGATTTACCACCTTTATAGTTAGAGCATGCATGTTGTTAGAGAAGAACATTGGGCCGCTAACTAAAGCCATGATCCATGGTGGAAGTTTCAGTTTTGGACATATATCCTCAATCTCATATGAGAAAATTAATTGTTGCTACATGCTTATGCATAAAAGAGGAGTCCATTATCTGTTGTCTATGTTGTCCCGGTATGGATGTCTAAGTTGAGAATAATCAATAGCGAGAAATCCAATGCGAGCTTTCTCCTTAGACCTTTGTACATGCGGCATAGAGGTACCCCTTTGTGACACTTGGTTAAAACATGTGCATTGCGATAATCCCGGTAATCCAAGCTAATTAGGACAAGGTGCGGGCACTATTAGTATACTATGCATGAGGCTTGCAACTTGTAAGATATAATTTACATAACACATATGCTTTATTACTACCATTGACAAAATTGTTTCTTGTTTTCAAAATCAAAGCTCTAGCACAAATATAGCAATCGATGCTTTCCTCTTTGAAGGACCTTTCTTTTACTTTTATTGTTGAGTCAGTTCACCTATCTCTCTCCACCTCAAGAAGCAAACACTTGTGTGAACTGTGCATTGATTCCTACATACTTGCATATTGCACTTGTTATATTACTCTATGTTGACAATATCTATGAGATATACATGTTACAAGTTGAAAGCAACCGCTGAAACTTCATCTTCCTTTCTGTTGCTTCAATATCTTTACTTTGAATTATTGCTTTATGAGTTAACTCTTATGCAAGACTTATTGATGCTTGTCTTGAAGTACTATTCATGAAAAGTCTTTGCTATATGATTCACTTGTTTACTCATGTCATATACATTGTTTGGATCGCTGCATTCATTACATATGCTTACAATAGTATGATCAAGGTTATGATGGCATGTCACTCCAGAAATTATCTTTGTTTATCGTTTACCTGCTCGGGACGAGCAGAAACTAAGCTTGGGGATGCTGATACGTCTCCGACGTATCGATAATTTCTTATGTTCCATGCCACATTATTGATGATATCTACATGTTTTATGCACACTTTATGTCATATTCGTGCATTTTCTGGAACTAACCTATTAACAAGATGCCGAAGTGCCGCTTGTCGTTTTCTGCTGTTTTTGGTTTCAGAAATCCTAGTAAGGAAATATTCTCGGAATTGGACGAAATCAACGCCCAGGGTCCTATTTTGCCACGAAGCTTCCAGAAGACCGGAGAGTCAACGAAGTGGGGCCACGAGGTGGCCAGGAGGGTAGGCGGCGCGGCCCCACCCTTGGCCGCGCCGACCTGTCTCCTGGGCCCCTCGCGACGCTCCCTGACCTACCCTTCCGCCTACAAATAGCCTTCATCGCGAAACCCCCAGTACCGAGAGCCACGATACGGAAAACCTTCCAGAGATGCCGCCGCCGCCAATCCCATCTCGGGGGATTCAGGGGATCGCCTCCGACACCCTGCCGGAGAGGGGAATCATCTCCCGGAGGACTCTACGCCGCCATGGTCGCCTCCGGAGTGATGTGTGAGTAGTCTACCCCTGGACTATGGGTCCATAGCAGTAGCTAGATGGTTGTCTTCTCCTCATTGTGCTTAATTGTTGGGTCTTGTGAGCTGCCGAACATGATCAAGATCATTTATCTGTAATTCTATATGTTGTGTTTGTTGGGATCCGATGAATAGAGAATACTATGTTATGTTGATTATCAATTTATAGCTATGTGTTGTTTATGATCTTGCATGCTCTCCGTTATTAGTAGATACTCTGGCCAAGTTGATGCTTGTAACTCCAAGAGGGAGTACTTATGCTCGATAGTGGGTTCATGTCTCCGTGAATCTGGGGGAGTGACAGAAACCTCTAAGGTTATGGATGTGCTGTTGCCACTAGGGATAAAACATTGATGCTATGTCCGAGGATGTAGTTATTGATTACATTACGCGCAATACTTAATGCAATTGTCTGTTGTTAGCAACTTAATACTGGAAGGGGTTCGGATGATAACCTGAAGGTGGACTTTTTAGGCATAGATGCATGCTGGATAGCGGTCTATGTACTTTGTCGTAATGCCCAATTAAATCTCACTATACTCATCATAATATGTATGTGCATGGTCATGCCCTCTCTATTTGTCAATTGCCCAACTGTAATTTGTTCACCCAACATGCTGTTTATCTTATGGGAGAGACACCTCTAGTGAACTGTGGACCCCGGTCCAATTCTCTATATTGAAATACAATCTGCTGCAATACTCGTTCTACTGTTTTCTGCAAACAATCATCATCCACACTATACATCTAATCCTTTGTTACATCAAGCCGGTGAGATTGACAACCCCGCTGTTTCGTTGGGGCAAAGTACTTGGTTTGTGTTGTGCAGGTTCCACGTTGGCGCCGGAATCCCTGGTGTTGCGCCGCACTACATCTCGCCGCCATCAACCTTCAACGTGCTTCTTGACTCCTACTGGTTCGATAAACCTTGGTTTCTTACTGAGGGAAACTTGCCGCTGTGCGCATCACACCTTCCTCTTGGGGTTCCCAACGGACGCGTGTCGAACGGAAAGACAATACGTTAACCGCGCGCATCAAGGATCACATGTGTTCACGGAGTGTTAATGCTTTGCTCCGGTACTTTATTAAAAGGAGTACCTTAATATCCAGTAGATTCCCTAGAGGCCCGGCTGCCACCGGCTGGTAGGACAAAAGATGTTGTGCAAGTTTCTCATTGCGAGCACGTACGACTATATACGGAACACATGCCTATGGATTGCTTAGTACTTGGACACCGTTTTATTATTATCTGCAAATGCCCTGCTTTGATTGTTACATGAGTTTCTCTCATCCATGCAACGCCCGTCATCCATCTCTGTGCCTACAGTATCTTAATCCTGCTGTTTACTGTAATCACTACTGCTGTCTTTGTTAT
The DNA here is from genome assembly GCF_019359855.2 of Lolium perenne. NCBI lineage: Eukaryota > Viridiplantae > Streptophyta > Magnoliopsida > Poales > Poaceae > Lolium > Lolium perenne. Next base: position 35,597,665 of record NC_067250.2, read on the forward strand.
TCTGCTGCTGTTATTTCACTAGTGCTACTGCTATAAAACTGTTACTACTGATAAACTCTTGCGAGCAAGTCTGTTTCCAGGTGCAGCTGAATTGACAACTCCGCTGTTAAGGCTTTCAAGTATTCTTTGTCTCCCCTTGTGTCGAAACAATAAATTGGGTTTTACTTCCCGCGAAGACTATTGTGATCCCCTATACTTGTGGGTCATCATGAACTCGTCGGGATCTAAATGGAGAGGGCCCCTTAGAATAGAGAGGCGGGGGAGGAATGGTTGTACAGTTTTTTAGTGGCCATCACCGGAATCCGACCTCCAACCCTCCAACCAGCACAACCCATGGCGTTCTTCACGGTGGTAGAGCATTCACCTCTCCTTCGCGAGCATCCATAAATTGGGTCTACTTGACGCAGGTCTGGATATCCTTCCGTTCTCGATGTTGGAGAGAGCGGCGCCGATAAACAGTGGAGGCGGCCATAATCGCAGGCGAAAGCGGTGATTTCACAAGCGTGGGAGAGGAGGAGGAAGAGGAGGGGGGCAGGAGCGAGATTCGTGTCATCTGTGGCGAGTGACCCACAAAGCACAAAACCGACATGAGTTCCATCGGCAGACCGTATACCAGCGGTAACTCGCTTCCAAGTAGGCCCCAGCGTATGCCACGCCACAAGTAACCACAGGCCAGCAGAGTCTGGGAGCTTAGAGCTCTTTAGAGATATAAGATGGATGTGTGTTGTTATTTTTCATCATCTATACTAGCCAATTTATGAATATAGAAAATAAAATATTATGGTAAATGATTCTTGGATCGAGTGTGAAATACAAATGCATGGTCCACGATGAAGCATTTGCTTTTAACCCGAGTTGTCCATAAATAAATTAAATAACGTATACTCCATTTAGCTAGATGTAGTACCCGAGTTTTTTGAAACTTCATAGTGCATGATTCATTATTGCAACCCCAAATTTCATAAATAGATATATTTTACGTAGCCTTGGAGTATTTTTTTTTCATAAATACATGAGAACATGCACATGTAAACATTGTGAAAACATTGGTAATATATTTAGTTTTAGTAATATATAGTAGGTTGCAAATATAGTTTGACACATATAGTGAATGTGTATTTTTGTAGCTCGAGCTACACACATAGCTCGTTTTTTTTTGGAAAAAATCGAAAAACCACATTTTAAGTTTCCAAAAAAAAGCTGAAAAAAAATATTGATGTAGACAATGTTGTAATCCATGCACGTGCAACAATTCACCTCGAAATACCTAATATTCAGGACTGCACAAAAAACGACAAGATCTGATAGATCTTCATATTTTGAAATCTGGCACTGTTCACTATTATAGATGTCAGATTTTGTCGTTTTTGCACAGCTCCAAATATAGGTATTCCGAGTTGAAAATTTACAAGGTTGTAGAACACAAGATTGTACCATCTAGATTTATTTTTAGATTTTTTTGCAACTTTAAACTACAATGGGGGTTTCCGTGCATACAATTTGTTATATAATAGAGTGCTTTTTCTTTAAATGTTAACACAAAGAAAATTGAGATTTAACATACATGTAGTAAATATTTATAAAGCTTGTCTTTTTCTAATGTTTTGTGCTACTTGCTAGTCCGTATAAAAACAAGTTTTCCCCATGTTAAACATAAATAGTACAGCGGTATAGATTATTTGGATAAGATCGAGCTCAACGTTTGCAAGTACTGTAGGACATAGATGTTCGGGTGCTCCAGCGGCAACCACATGGTAGCGCTAGCACCAGGTCGTGAGTTTCGAACCCCACGCTCCCTGTGTTAAATTTTACGGAGTATTTGTGTTATTCGCACTGACAGGTGGAGTCTACATGTAAGACGGCACCAAAGCTCACATGTGCCACTTAAAAATATTAGGGCACTTTTGCAAAATTTGTAACGTCACATATCACCTTTTGATTGATTGAGGACCAAAATCTTCACATGATTGCAAGTTATAGAACTATGATCTAAGCTTTGCAAGTTCTAGAACTAAACCTTTACGTTAGCTCTACCTTGAAAGCAACATCATTAGCAGCAGGGTTAATTGAAGAGATAGGATTTGACTGTTGTCCCGTGGCCCGTGGGTCACATGTAGGGTACAGGAGAAATAAGGAACAGATCAACTCCCACAGTATCCGTCTCGTATCCGCATGCCCACCGCGCACCTGCGAAACCAGATTACAAACCGAATTCTCTTCGGCATCTGCCTGATCTCCCTTTTCATATACTCTATAAACCCAGCCGCGCCCGGAGGTCACGCGATCAGATCGGGATGGACTCCAGCAAGCGCCGCCGCGTCGAGCAGCACGACGATGCCACCGACCGGCTGGGCGACCTGCCGGACTGCCTCCTCCACGACATACTCTCTCGCCTCGGGTCACGGCAGACCGTGCAGACGAGCCTCCTGTCGCGCCGGTGGAGGCACCTCTGGCGCGACGTGCTCCGCGGTCATCGTCAACGAGTCGGAGTTCGCCGGCGAGCAGTGGGAGCGCTTCGAGGACTTCGCCGACCACGTCCTCCCGGCGTCGATCCCGACGGAGACGCCGCATCTCGACGCCTTTGGCCTGAACCTGGTCAGCCAGAGGGTCACCTGCAGCTGCTCCAACAGGTGGATCCGTCGCGGGCTCCGACGTTGCCCGGCAGCCGTCGACATCCGCACCGCCCCCAACGTCACCGTCAGCTGGCAGCCGCACTGGTCCTGTTTGGACGGCTCCCGGCCGCAGCCCGACGTGTCGGCCGCTGGCTTGTGTGCTGCCGGCTTCACCCGGCGCCTGACCAAGCTGCACCTCGTCGGAGTTGCCATGTCGGCCACCTTCTTGGAGGACCTCGGCACGTACTGCCCGGTGCTCGAGGACCTCCACATAGAGAACTGCCGGATGATGGTCAATCTCGTCTGCATCGCCTCACCCACTCTACGGAACCTTGCACTCGTCCAACTCCGACACCACCTCGCCTGCGCCAACCTCAGGATCACAGCTCCCCTCCTTGTCCGCCTACGCCTTGAGCTGGCCTACGACGGGCTGAACTCCCACTGCGTGGCCGCGGGATTGGCCACCGGGACGGAGCCGCTCGCGTTGGTCAGGGAGGCGTTGATCCGGCTAACGGACACCAGCCACCATTTGCAGCGGAACAAGCGACGGCGTAAGAAGGGAAAGCTCGAGTTCTTGACGTCCATGCGTGCCTTCCTGGCGCTCCTCCCAAACGCTGTCAAACTACATCTGGCCGGATTCACAACGACGGTAAGTACGCACGCCATGAACAATGCACGAGACAGGTTTTTTTAAGCACGTGTACGCCTACACGCAAAATTCTTTCATAGCTTTTTTGTGTACCAACTTGTTATTAAACAATACCCTTTTTCGATAAGGTGTTAAACAATACCTACACATATATTGTAGTACAAAACTTAATATGTTGTGCTACTAGAGAAAAAAATACGTAAGATAAAATTTAATGATTTTAATATTCACATGTATTTTCTTTCTGTTGCTATTTTGTATAGCCCACATAACATAAGATTTTTTTCGAATGAGATCTAGACATGCCCAATGTTGTCCTACTGCTACACTCTTTTCTTATATTTTTTGTTGCAATTTTGTCAAAACAAAAATTCAGCTAAAAAATTCTCTCCTTCCATGCATTCTTCATAGTTTTCTTATCTCTCACCATGTATATGTGAAATTATCAATGTGTAATGCATTCATCTTCCAGGCGTTGCTAGAGGAGGAATCCCAAGAGTTTCCAGTTCTCCATCGCTTGAAGACCTTGATCTTAGAAGGATGTGATCTTGGAGTGGAGTTCCAGACGCTGCCAGGCATCTTCCAGAACACATCTGACTTGGAGAAACTTGGGTTGCACCACTGCACGGTATGATTAACATTCATGGAACTTTCATTAATCGGTTCTTACAATTCATTCTTTACTTTGGCTCTAACTATGTACTCTCACATGCACTGAGCCTTGTATATGAACCACAGTTTTTAGACCCTCCAGTCAAGAAGAGGAGGAAGAGCTGTACCTTAAAACCATATGTTTTCTGGTGCGAGAAACTAAAATCAATAGAAATCAGAAGACGGCAAGAAGATGAGCCACATCTTGCTAAGGTTTTGTTAGAAATCTCCGAGAGAATGCAGCCGTCGCAATGGCAGCAGGTGAAAACATCGAGTACAGTTGTGTAGAATAGAATAAATTTGATCGAACCAAATAAGGGATCTGAATAATAGAACGAATTACTCGTTTACTAAGAGATCAAACAACTTGGAATGCTGGATCTAGATCTATCAAAACCATACAATCGGACGAGGGAGTTATTTACCTACATTAGCAATCCAAATCTGACATCTCTCAGTTGTTGGATTTTCGGACATCTCTTAGTGCGCTTCTTCCTAAATCGTGAACAAGTTTCTTGGAATGGTGTCGTGTTGAAGAAAGGTTTATGTGGTCAGATATTGGTATGATTTGCATCTTTTGTCGTTTGTGTTAACTCTTTAGAACATCTCTAGAGTCGCGGAGAATCTAAAAAAAAAATCTCTGGAGTCGCGCTACCGTGCTTCGCCGAAGTACCGCCGTGCCAGGCTATGGCTAAGCGAGAGTTATTCAAGTCCATCAACATTTGCATGGTTTTTTGATGTAACCATATATTTCATTAGACAATCTGTTTATAGAGATTACATATGTGGTTACCACGCAAGATAAATATTTGTGTCAAGCAACTTTGCATAAGAAAACTCACAAGAAGTAAAAGTTACAAAATCGCGCAAATAAAAGTAGATCAAACGAAGAACGAGAACATAGATTTTTACGTGGAAAACCCAAACGGGAAAAAACCATGGAACACACGGCGATGTATCACTATAATTGGAGTAGTATTACAATACACGGGAGGACAGACCCTCTACGTGCTATCAATATGGTGTATCTCTCTCATCTATTCTATGACTACCTTGGGACTATATATAGGGGCAAACAACTCTTTTTTTTGGCGGACACGAAAAAGAGTTGTAGATGTGCTACGTCTAGCACAGTTGGCACGCCGTAGTCCTTTAGGACTCCTTCCATAGTACAATAGGTAAATAGATTTCAGATCATATTCAATAATCTCCACCTTAGGCCGAAATCCCTTGCAACAGTCATAGATAGCATTCAACCCCTCAACTAAAGTCATCAAAAGTAAGCCTTGTGCCTTGAAACGTCCATAGGACTAATAAACTTCTCATGAAGTCAAATTGAGAAAATCAATCTTGGGTCGTCCAGAAAACAACACAGCTATCAATAAAGCAGACAAACGAATATGGATCTCTCATAAAATCCAAAAGTCTGATTATGTGCCACTGACCTCAACAGAAAAATGAAGTGCTAAATCATCAAATGTCATAAATCATCATATCACCTGTGGTGCTTGAACGAGCACATAGCTCATAGTGCAACATCTTGGTGCACATAACATTGTGAAGAACTCATCTCATGGAATTTGAGCGTGCTATAAACCAGAAAGCATAAACCTCAACAAAAATACTCATGCAAGAGCATCTAGTACGGAGGGCATCACGTACACCAAAAACTGCGGACTTCAAATGGTTAATGAAAATCCATGACATGGTCAGAAACTGTCTCTGTAGAACAACTGTCGGATGAAGGAACCTCAACATGCAATGAAGCTTCAACTCTGCAATAGACCCCTCTTGAAAGAGCATAGACAACTAAATTGCACTGAAACTAACAATACTAAATGTTGTAGTATCTAGCAGAAAACAATCTCCTTTTTCACCTCAAATAATCCTCATCGTGAACTTGAGTAACAAAGCAAAACCTTCACATGTATAACAACAACAAAAAATCTCGGAGAGCAATGAGTATAATGCTGACTAGCATAAAAATTACCTCCTCCATTTTTTTCTGATAACTAAATTGTGTTCATGTAATTGCAGCAACATAACATGTCAACTTGCATCCATCATATCTCTTGGCAGGCTACAATTCACCAAAACTCCACTTTGAACTGAAAACTATAAAAACAATGGTCATACCAGCGGCAAATCATCAAACATAGGTGGCGCGGGAATCCTTTTATTTCTCCTTGTCATTCCAAACAGCTTATTTCCAAAACTATCCGATGCATCCTCATAATTGGCTTGCTCCAACAATGCTCGCATCTGATAACTCTGAAGTGTGAACGTAGCAATACGGAGAGTCAAAAGACCGTAAACAAATCTGAACTAGTACTCCTGGTGCAGATTGTTTTCATATGAAGTAGCAGATCAACTTCACGTGAACAAGCAGATAGCCTTTTGATACCTCGCCCGGGAAATTGATCGGTTGATTCGTTGATCGATCTAGACGTGTTGCTGCAGTTGCTTTAGCTGGACGGGAAGTAGTACTGCCTGTAGATTAATTTTCTCCTCACTAATCCATGCCAGAAGCAGACTCCAATATGGCAGCAGGAAACGGATCGAAACAGGGGAAGAAAGTGCAGCCACCAGAACGCGTAACGAAAAATTGCCATCGGACACGGCAGAGCAGCGCATGACGGAAACGCGCGATTAATCCCTCGGCGGAAATTCCGTCGATGGACAGATCTCCAAAGGCGGCATTCACAACACCGACACAAACTATGCCAGATCTTCAAGATTGAATCTCACGAACCTGAAGCTTCTTCACGCCGTAAGGGCAGCGGATCGATCTTGAAACCTGAAGCTCTGATACCACTTGTTATCAACGCGATAAGCAAATAACGAACAATAAAAGAAAACGCAGCGGAGACACGGGATTTAACGTGGAAAATCTCTTCCAACACAGAAGGGGAAAAAAACCACGGGCGCAAGCTACCAAACTTCACTATATCGGGAAGTGTTTATAAACGCCGTGGGTTATCTTATAATCCGATAAACCCTAGCCGGCGGCTTACAAGATGTATATATATAGGCAATGGCAAAAACGATCTCGTCAGAAGTTAGCCTCCCTTTAGTAAAACTACAAGTTCACCCTTGGAGAAACATGTGCCTCGCCGAAACATCGTCCATCTTCCTCCACTGTCACCATGGTAACGCCGGAAAAAGAGACGAACAATCGCCACACCTAGATCTAGGAGAGCACCATCACATTCGATGATGTTTTTTGAGCCAATGAACCGGGTCGCCGCAGAGGACGAGCCCGCGACTTTGTGGCACGTCGGCCGGAGATCTTCCCCGTTGTCACCAGATCACAGCGCCGCCATCTTCGCCAGACTCAGTCGAAGAAGAACGCCGCTGCCGGCCGTGATCCTCACACCCAACTGCAAGATGCCACACACAACTGCAGCAGCCAACGCAACCGTCACCCGCGAGAGTGATGAATGCCAACCACCAGACACGAATATCACCAGATCCGAAGAACGGCAAGAAACCAGGCCACCTTCCCTCGACGCCACCGGTTGAAACGACGCCGAGATGGAGAAAGAGCATATGCAAATTATTTCGACGCGGCGCAGTCTCCTCCATAGAACAACGCACCAAGAAAACACTTGGCTAACCCTAAATACTGGCCGGAGCTGATACTCCGGGGTCCCCACCCCCTCGCGTTGCCGGAGCGGCCGACGGAGGAGGCAGGGACCGACGGCTGCCGCTGTAGTTCGGCGGTAGAGATCGCCCCGACCGTGTTTTATTTTCTCTGGGAGCGGTTCCTGGTTTGGGAGTGGTTCAAAGTTTTCTGGGGACTTCCGTTTCCTTGTTATTTGCATGGTTTGGGAGACGACGAAATCGTTTTGATTTAAAGTGAGGAGGCTTGCTTCAGTGCGCCCCTCTCCCAAAACTAAAAAAGGCACTGTAGTCTTTTTACTTGAATAGTCAGTAGTCACTAATCCAAATCTGCCCAACACATACAGAGACTTGCAACGTTGTACGCCCTGACAAAGGATTCAATCCGGCTTCGCCACTAAAACGGCGAAAAGAGAGAGAGCGCAGCGCAAAATACCCAAGGAAAGCCCGGACCTGGTCGACCCAACCTGCCTCCAACGTGCCTTTGCGAACGGCCGGGTCACACGGGGTCGCTCAACTTCTTCCTCAAACCACAGAGGGCGCCGTTTGTTCCTGGACTCACTCGCGTTGAAGCAGTGTTTTGCCTGCATCTAGAGGAACTTCCGAATCGGCAATTTCTCCAGGGCTAGATCAGTTCTTTTTCCTCCTATGCTCGATCGATGCAACTTGTGCCACTAGTGGAAAACAGAGATTTAATTCCTGATCCTTTGGGCCTTTAGTCCCGGTTTTTCAACGGAGACTGGACATTCGGGATTAAAGGCCTCGACCTTTAGTCCTGTTTCAAATATACGCCGGGCCTAAAGGGTCCTCCATGTGGTGTGTCCAGGGGGCTCGAGGTGGAGAACCTTTTGTCCCGGTTCGTAAGATGAAACGGGATTAGAGGGTCTTTGCCGCGGCAGAGAAACTGCCTATTTCTCTGCCGCGCCAGAGTTTCAGGGTTTTATTTTATTCATTCAATTCTGCAATGCATACATCATTCAAGAAACCACAAACATCGTCATGAATATATAGACATCGTCATGAAATACAGTACATGTAATGCATGTTTATAATATAAAGTCGAGCCTCTTTACCATATATATCTCATATCCCTAACGTCAAATATGTACTGCCGATGGTATTCTCCAGTTTGTTGTGATCCTCTAACATCTGGTCGAAGTTCAACCTTTCCTTTTTAGTTTCACATTATCTCCTTGCATCAGCAATGACCCGAGCAAGATCATCAGCAGGCTCATCTGGTGTCTCTTGATCTTTTGCTTCATTGTCTTCATTGCCTTCTGATGGAAAAAAATCCCCGTTTGCAGTATCACCGTATTCAGCGAACATGGGATAGTTATCATCATCCTCTTCTTCTTTATTGTCTTTCATCATAACCCCTCTTTCTCCGTGCTTGGTCCAACAATTGTAGTGGGGCATGAAACCGGACCGCAGCAGGTGGTGTGAATGGTTCTCGAGGAAGAGTAATTTATGACATTCTGATAGTTAACACATGGACAATACATAAAACCACCCCGTTTGTTTGCCTCAGCCACATCGATAAAAAAATTCAGGCCTGAAGTGAACTCGTTAAAGCGTCGGTCAATGTACATCCATTGCCGATTCATCTGCATGATATAATTAAGCCTATCAAAAACCATTACAGAACATCATGATTAGTGAAACGATGTATATATATACACATGCATTTTATCAATGACAGATGAAAGGATAAAGTTGTTAACCTCGACGGAGAAGGAAAAAAGACAGTAAGTGTGGCTTGTTTTGTGTGAACTCAAGTGGCAAAAGCTCTTAGGCATTTCATCGAACATCTCTTGTGCATATGAAGAGGGCAAAGCAACAAACACCTCTCTTGTGCTAAGAAGTAGAAAATGCTAAGTGTGGCTCACACTTGGGCATGGCAAGGATATATATAGACAGATGTGCACTTGGCCTCGGTTGGTAAGGCAAACCGGGATTAAAGGGTAGGCCTTTAATCCTGGTTGGTAATACCAACCGGATTAGAGGGTATCGTGGTCTGACACGGCCTGCAGCGCTCTGCTGCAACCCCTTTAGTCCCAGTTTGTAATACAAACCGGGATCAAAGGCCCCAAACGAATCGGGACAAGAGGGTGGCGTCGTGCCGCGCAGGTGATGACCCACAAATATAGGGGGTGTATCGTAGTATTTTCGATAAGTAAGAATGTCGATCCCAACGAGGAGCAGAAGGTGTTGACAAGCAGTTTCGATGAAGGATTCCCTGTAAATGCTCACAGACAAGTATTCAGGGGGTTTTGATGTAACAGTTGAATAAAGTACGAGTAAGTAAAGTGCGAGAGTAACAATTGCAGCGAGTGGCCCAATCCTTTTTAGCGCAAAGGACAAGCCGGGTTGTTTACTTATAATGACCAAACGTTCTCGAGGACACACGGGATTTTAGTCTAGTGCTTTCGCTACATACGGCTAAATAATCTTCATTGTTATGATAAGTGTTGTGTGGGTGAACCTATGCTAATGTACCGCCCTTCCTAGGACTAATACATACATATGATTATACCCCTTGCAAGCATCCGCAACTACAAGAAAGTAATTAAGAATAAATCTAACCACAGCCTTAAACTCTGAGATCCTGCTATCCCTCCTGCATCGATATACCAACGGGGGTTTAGGTTTCTGTCACTCCGGCAACCCCGCAATTGGCAAACGAGTACAAGATGCATTCCCCTAGGCCCATAAAGGTGAAGTGTCATGTAGTCGACGTTCACATGACACCACTAGAAGAATAACACCACAACTTAAATATCATACCATTGAATATTACTCAACCATAGTTCACTACTAACAGTTAGACTTCACCCATGTCCTCAAGAACTAAACGAACTACTCACGAGACATCATATGGAACATGATCAGAGGTGATATGATGATGAATAACAATCTGAACATAAACCTTGGTTCAATGGTTTCACTCAATAGCATCAACAACAAGTAGAAATCGATACCGGGAGAGTTTCCCCTATCAAACAATCAAGATCAAACCCAAATTGCTACGGCGGTGACGGTGTCCAGCGGTGGAGACGGCGGTGATGATGGTGGAGATGATGATGATGGTGATGGAGATGATGTCCAGCTCGATGGCGGTGACGATGGCGTCGATTTCCCCCTCCGGGAGGGAATTTCCCCGGCGGATTCCTGCCCGCCGGAGAGCTCTTTTCTCTCTGGTGTTCTCCGCCCCGCAGAGGCGGCTGTAACTCTTCGCGAGGTACCCTATGTGGCTTAGGTCTTCCGGACGAAGGGTTTCGCGAAGAAAAGGAGGCGAAAGGGGCTGTGGGGCCCCCACACCACAAGGTGGCGCGGCCAGGCCATGGGCCGCGCCGGCCTGTGGTCTGGCCCCACCTTGGGCCTTCTCAGCTCCCCCTTCTGGCTTCCTTCGTCATCTGGAAAAATAGGATTTTTGGTATAATTTCCTTCCACAGTTGATCTTCCGAAATATTGTGTTCTGACGGTGCTTTTTCCAGCAGAATCCTGGCTCCGGTGCTTGATCCTCCAATAATGATGAAACATGCAAAATAGATGAAATAACATAAGTATTGTGTCCCAATATGAAATATATCAATGAATAACAGCAAATTATGATATAAAATAGTGATGCAAATTGGACGTATCAACTCCCCCCAAGCTTAGACTTCGCTTGTCCCCAAGCGAAATCGAACTCAAGAACAGGACCACATGTTTATGGAGTGAAGAGTCGATAAATAAAATACGGACAAGAAGCATCATATTCATTCACACAAGGCATTCTAGTAAACAACTTCCTCATATAACTCAACTTGAAACCAGTATAAGGTAATCACAAATAAAGGTGCATAAGAAATCATAGTTGGTGATGGCAAACTTCGTTCTTGGTCAGAGAACAATTAACAGGTTATATTTATCTATTGAGCAGCGCTCTCATGTTAAAGTTTATATGGCACAACTTGCATACTCAATCATATTAGTCTCCTCATAATCATTGATAACTTGCAAAGTTATATTCATTCAGATAAAACTTGTACTAAACAAAGAAGAATAAAAGACATGATGAAGCAAATCACAATATAATGGTTTGATCACAACTACTCAAATGCTTGCTTGAGATGGAGGGAAATAGGTTTACTGACTCAACATAAAGTAAAAGACAGGCCCTTCGCAGAGGGAAGCAGGGATTAAATCATGTGCTAGAGCTTTTTCAGTTTTGAAATCATATAGAGATAATAAAAGTAACATTTTGAGAGGTGTTTGTTGTTTTCAACGACTGGTAGTGGGTACTCTAACCCCCTTGCCATACAACCTCCAAAGAGCGGCTCCCATTTTATTTTTATTTTGTGTGGCACTCCTTCCAACCTTTCTTTCACAAACCATGGCTAACCGAATCCTCGGGTGCCTGCCAACAATCTCATACCATGAAGGAGTGCCTTTTTATTTTGGTTTTATTATGATGATGACACTCCCCCCAACCTTTGCTTACACAAGCCATGGCTAACCGAATCCTTCGGGTGCCGTCCATCAATCACATACCATGGAGGAGTGTCTATTTAGTTTAATTAATTTGGGACTGGGAATCCCATTGCCAGCTCTTTTTGCAAAATTATTGGATAAGCGGATGAAGCCACTAGTCCATTGGTGAAAGTTGCCCAACAAGATTGAAAGATAAAACACCACATACTTCCTCATGAGCTATAAAACATTGACACAAATAAGAGATAATAAGTTTTGAATTGTTTAAAGGTAGCACACGAAGTATTTACTTGGAATGGCAGAAAATACCATGTAGTAGGTAGGTATGGTGGACACAAATGACATAGGTTTGGGCTAAGGTTTGGATGCACGAGAAGTATTCCCTCTCAGTACAGGTTTTTGGCTAGCAAGGTTAATTAGCAAGCATAAGAGTTGAGGGAAACAAATAAATATACATGTGATAGAAACAATCATGCATCTTCCTTGTAAGCACAAACAATTTTAACTTCAGAATAATAAGCTATGAGCTAACAAGAAAGAAAGACAATGAAACAACTACATGTATTTCTCTTTTCTACTTAAACCTCAAAATATTGTTGCTATTGACCAATGCTAAGTTTGCCAAAACCAAATAGATTTATTCAATGCTCCCAAAGTGATACCAATACTAACAACAAGGTAAATCATATAATAGAGATTGCAAACTAAAATAAGATGTGCAATATGTAAATGATAAGACTTCTCATTAATATTCCATAACGATAACTCACACCAAGGGATACACAGACAACCAACTAAAGGAGAGATACTTCCAAACTGCAACCCATCTTATATGATAACTTCCCTGCTCATGATATGACACTACTTGACAGTAAAAAGTAAAAGGTAGTGATAATGTGATACCGCGGCACTCCCCCAAGCTTGGAACAAACCAAGGGGATGCCAATACCGATGATGAATTATTCCTGCGGTGATGGTGGTGATGAACTTCTCCCGCGCTTCTTACAGATCTCCTTCAGCTTCAGTTTCTCATCTTGGCAATTCTGCACTAAGACTCGAAGAGATTCATTGTTATCTGAAGTTGGCGATGATGACCTTGTGATGTGAATCGAGTGGTATTCCAGCATTCTACGGAGACGGCAATTCTCCTCCTGGAGTATCTCCACTTCTCTTCTCAGAGCCCGATATTGATCACAAAACTCATCGGTAGTCCATAGAGCTTCTTCCAACACAGGGAAGGAGTCGAGGCTAAGAGCGGGTGGTAAGGGTCCCTGCAAGTTATGAGAAAAAGAACGTCGAGTGTCAACAGATCCCACCAAGATTTTCTTGCTCCCAACGGCTTGCTGCTCTTGTCTTGATGGCACCCTCTTCACTTCTTCCTCCGGAAGCCCCTTGCCCTTGTTCTTGGAGACCATGGTGCTTCTAAACTGAAAACAGATCCTGGCAGAAATAGCTCGAAACAAAACACGTCGAGAAAACGATATACGGACCTCCAGGGGTCCGGGGGATTATATAGCAAAAATTTTCACGACAAAAGGAAAGTACCAGATCGAACCAGAGTCGGAAAGGGGCGACGAGGCGGCCAGACCATAGGGCGGCGCGGGCCCAGGTCAGGCCGCGCCGGCCTATGGTGGCACGCCCTCGTGCGTCTTTTCCACTCCGTTTCGATCTCGTAATTTTTCATATTTTCCAAAAACAGCAAAAATATTGTTCGGAAAGTAAATTGCGTACTTTTCATTACCAGTACTGTTACCTATTCAAAGTCGAGTTCTGGCGGACTGTCAATTTGCCCTTTGATGAAAGCCTCCGGTGTTTCCACTCGAATAATATCAACATCAACATTATAGGAATCACCTGAGATATAATGCTTGAGTCTTTGTCCATTCACCACTTGCGTGGCATTGCCTTGGAGAGAGCTAATTTTGATTGCTCCTGAACGATACACCTCCTCGACAACATATGGTCCTTCCCATTTCGAGAGTAATTTCCCTGCAAAGAATCTGAGACGAGACCGATACAATAGGACTTTATCCCCAATATTAAATTCTCTTTTGATAATCCTTCTATCATGCCATTTTTTAACTTTTTCTTTAAAGATTTTAGCATTTTCATAAGCTTCACTTCTCCATTCATCTAGAGAAGTCAATTGCAACAACCTCTTATTACCGGCAAGTTTAGGATCTTTATTTAATTCTCTAACAGCCCAATAAGCTTTGTGCTCTAGTTCTAAAGGTAAATGACAAGCTTTTCCGTAAACCATTTTATAAGGTGACATTCCCATGGGATTTTTATAAGCAGTTCTATAAGCCCATAGTGCATCCTTCAATTTACTAGCCCAATTCTTTCTAGTTTTATTAACAGTCTTTTGCAAGATAGATTTAATCTCTCTATTTGATAATTCTACTTGCCCACTAGTTTGAGGATGATAAGCGGAAGAAATTCTATGATTAATACCATACCTAGCAAGAGTTTTTCTAAAACCTCCATGAATAAAATGAGAACCTCCATCAGTCATAATATATCTAGGCACTCCAAATCTAGGAAAAATAATGTCTAAAAGCATTCTTAAAGAGGTCTCACCATCAACACTTTTTGTAGGTATGGCTTCCACCCATTTAGTAACATAATCAACAGCAACAAGTATATGAGTGTTACCTTCTGAAGACGGAAAAGGTCCCATGAAGTCAAATCCCCAACAATCAAATGGTTCAATAACAAGAGTATAATTCATAGGCATTTCATTACGTCTGGAGATATTACCAACCCTTTGGCATTCATCACAAGATAAAATAAACTTTCTCGCATCCTTAAAGAGAGTTGGCCAACAAAAACCTGATTGTAGAACCTTTTGCGCGGTTCTTTCTCCGGCGTGATGTCCTCCATAAGCACTACCATGACATTTACTCAATATCTCTTGTTGTTCATATTCGGGAACACACCTTCGCAGAATACCATCCACTCCTTCTTTATATAAGTGTGGGTCATCCCAGAAATAATGCCTCAAGTCATAAAAGAATTTCCTCCTTTGCTGAGCTGAAAAGGTTGGAGGCAAGTACTTGGAAACAATAAAGTTAGCATAATCAGCATACCAAGGACTGTCTCGCGAGCTCACCTTTATTACAGCCAATTGTTCATTTGGAAAACTATCATTAACAGGAACAGGATCATAAGCAATATTTTCCAATCTAGACAAATTATCAGCGACAGGATTATCAGCACCTTTCCTATCTACAATATGTAAATCAAATTCTTGCAAAAGAAGTACCCATCTAATAAGCCTCGGCTTAGCATCTTTCTTTGTCATAAGGTATCTAATTGCAGCATGATCAGTATGAATCGTAACTTTTGAATCAACAATATAAGATCTAAATTTATCACAAGCAAAGACTATAGCTAAAAATTCTTTTTCAGTTGTAGCATAATTTCTTTGAGCAGCATCAAGAGTTTTACTAGCATAATGAATAACATTCAGTTTTTTATCTACTCGCTGTCCAAGAACAGCGCCTACAAAGAAAATCACTAGCATCACACATAATTTCAAATGGTAAGTTCCAATCAGGAGGTTCAACTACAGGAGCAGTTGTTAAGGCTTTCTTTAGAGTTTCAAAAGCTTCCTTACAATCATCATCAAAAACAAAAGGTACGTCTTTTTGAAGAAGATTAGTAAGAGGCTTTGAAATCTTGGAGAAATCTTTAATAAATCTCCTATAAAACCCAGCATGACCAAGAACACTACGAATACCTTTAACATCCCTCGGATAGGGCATCTTCTCAATTGCTTCAACTTTAGCTCTATCAACTTCAATACCTCTCTCAGAAATTTTATGTCCCAATACAATTCCTTCATTAACCATAAAGTGGCATTTCTCCCAATTAAGAACAAGGTTAGTTTCTTCACATCTCTGCAAAACTTTATCAAGGTTTCGCAAGCAACTATCAAAAGAATTCCCATAGACGGAAAAATCATCCATGAATACTTCCACAATACTCTCGCAAAAGCCATGAAAAATAGCAGACATGCATCTTTGAAAAGTAGCAGGAGCATTACATAAACCAAAAGGCATACGCCTATAAGCATAAGTTCCATAGGGACAAGTAAAAGTGGTTTTCTCTTGATCTTTAGTTTTAACAGCAATTTGTGAAAACCCAGAATAACCATCAAGAAAGCAAAAATGAGTATTTTTAGACAATCTTTCTAGCATTTGATCAATAAATGGTAAAGGGTAATGATCTTTCTTAGTAACTTTATTAACTTTTCGAAAATCAATGCACATTCTATACCCTACAACTACTCTTTGAGGGATGAGCTCATCATTATCATTAGCCACAACAGTCATTCCTCCTTTCTTGGGAACGCAATGCACAGGACTAACCCATCTACTATCAGCAATAGGATATATAATACCAGCTTCAAGAAGTTTTAATACCTCATTCCTTACCACCTCCTTCATCTTCGGAATTAGACGACGCTGATGTTCAACAACAGGCTTTGCATCATCTTCCATATTAATAGCATGTTGGCAAATAGAAGGAGAAATCCCCTTCAAATCATCAAGAGTGTAGCCAATAGCGCCTCGGTGTTTCTTCAATATTTCCAATAGCCTTTCTTCTTCAAACTCTGTAAGCTTAGAACTAATAATAACAGGATATATTTTCTTATCATCAATATTAGCATATTTAAGATTATCAGGCAATGGTTTTAAATCAAAGACAGGATCTTCCTTTGATGGCGGTGTTGTACCCAGATCTTCCACCGGTAAATCATGCTTAAGAATAGGTTGGCGAAGAAAAATTTCCTCAAGCTCATCTCTTTCTTTCCTAAAAACTTCACTCTCGCTATCCTCCAAATGTTGCTGCAAAGGATTATTAGGAACAAGAACAATAGATGCACACTGCTCCATTTTAAAATCATTATTAGGCAAATCAGCTTTATAAGGAGCTTTGGTAAATTTAGAGAAGTTAAACTCATATGATTCACCAGCAAATTTAGTCAAAATTTTCTCTTTCTTGCAATCTATAATAGCTCCACAAGTATTTAGAAAAGGTCTACCAAAAATAATAGGACAATAATCACTAGCAGCAGAACCAAGTACCAAAAAGTCAGCAGGATATTTAATCTTACCACATAGAACTTCCACATCTCGAACAATACCAATTGGAGAAATAGTTTCTCTATTAGCCAGCTGAATAACCACATCAATATCTTCAAGTTCACAAGAACCAATTTCGTGCATAATCTCCGTATAAAGCTCATAAGGAATAGCACTAACACTTGCACCAATATCACATAAACCATAATAGCAATGATCACCAATTCTAACAGATAGCATAGGAACACTAACTTGTTTGGGTTTATTAGGATGTGAAACAATATTAGAAGCATCTTCACAGAAAATAATATGACCATCCTCCACATTTTCAGTCACAAGATCTTTAACTATTGCAACAGTAGGTTCAACTTTTATTTGTTCTTCAGGTTCTACAGGTTTCTTTTCACTTTTATGAACCGCACTTTTTATAACAGAGTACTCCTTCATTTTAGCAGGGAAAGGAGTTTTTTCAATATAAGCTTCAGGAATAACATGATCAGCAGTTTCAACTACAACGCATTTATTAATAGATGAATCAATTTTATCTTTATACGGTTCATGATAGTTATCAAAATTCTTCTTAGGCAATTCATAGTGAGAGGCAAAAGCTTTATAAAGATTTGCAACAACTTGAGAATCAAGACCATATGTAGCACTCATATTACGAAATTTATCAGTATCCATAAAAGCTTCAATGCATTTATAATCATAAATTATACCTGATTCTCTATCCTTGTCGTTCTCCCAACCTTCAGTGTTTTCTTGGATCCGATCAAGAAGGTCCCTTTTAAACTCTTCTTTGTTGCGTGTAAATGATCCAGAACAAGAAGTATCCAGCAAGGTCTTGTCTTGAAAAGAAAGTCTTGCATAGAAATTATCAATAATAACATTACCAGGAAGCTCATGAATGGGGCATTTGAGCATTAAAGACTTCAATCTCCCCCAAGCTTGGGCAATACTCTCTCCATCATGAGGCCAGAAATTATATATGCGGTTACGATCTTTGTGAATTTCACTTGCAGGATAGAATTTAGAATAAAATAAAGGCACAATGTCCTCCCAATCAAGAGAATCACCATTCTTCACCAATTTATACCAATGCGCCGCTTTACCAGACAGCGATATAGAGAATAGTTTCTTTCTAACTTCATTCATGGCAATACCTGCACATTTGAATAACCCGCATAATTCATGCAAAAACAGTAAATGATCACCGGGATGGACAGTTCCATCCCCTTCATAGCGGTTATCCATAACACGTTCAATAATTTTCATAGGTATTTTATATGGTATCACTTCCTCACCTGACGCCTCATCCACTACCGTTGCAGTAGTAGTAGATTTCCCAAATAGAAATTGAAGAGAAGATCTCTCCATAATGACTTATAGCAAGAGGCAGTAAATAAAATCAGCACAAACAGTAAAGGTTTTCCTTACCAATTCCACTTACCAATAGCGCTTCACTCCCCGGCAACGGCGCCAGAAAATAGTCTTGATGACCCACAAGTATAGGGGGTGTATCGTAGTATTTTCGATAAGTAAGAATGTCAATCCCAACGAGGAGCAGAAGGTGTTGACAAGCAGTTTCGATGAAGGATTCCCTGTAAATGCTCACAGACAAGTATTCAGGGGGTTTTGATGTAACAGTTGAATAAAGTACGAGTAAGTAAAGTGCGAGAGTAACAATTGCAGCGAGTGGCCCAATCCTTTTTAGCGCAAAGGACAAGCCGGGTTGTTTACTTATAATGACCAAACGTTCTCGAGGACACACGGGATTTTAGTCTAGTGCTTTCGCTACATACGGCTAAATAATCTTCATTGTTATGATAAGTGTTGTGTGGGTGAACCTATGCTAATGTACCGCCCTTCCTAGGACTAATACATACTTGTGATTATACCCCTTGCAAGCATCCGCAACTACAAGAAAGTAATTAAGAATAAATCTAACCATGGCCTAAAACTCTGAGATCCTGCTATCCCTCCTGCATCGATATACCAACGGGGGTTTAGGTTTCTGTCACTCCGGCAACCCCGCAATTGGCAAACGAGTACAAGAGGCATTCCCCTAGGCCCATAAAGGTGAAGTGTCATGTAGTCGACGTTCACATGACACCACTAGAAGAATAACACCACAACTTAAATATCATACCATTGAATATTACTCAACCATAGTTCACTACTAACAGTTAGACTTCACCCATGTCCTCAAGAACTAAACGAACTACTCACGAGACATCATATGGAACATGATCAGAGGTGATATGATGATGAATAACAATCTGAACATAAACCTTGGTTCAATGGTTTCACTCAATAGCATCAACAACAAGTAGAAATCGATACCGGGAGAGTTTCCCCTATCAAACAATCAAGATCAAACCCAAATTGCTACGGCGGTGACGGTGTCCAGCGGTGGAGACGGCGGTGATGATGGTGGAGATGATGATGATGGTGATGGAGATGATGTCCAGCTCGATGGCGGTGACGATGGCGTCGATTTCCCCCTCCGGGAGGGAATTTCCCCGGCGGATTCCTGCCCGCCGGAGAGCTCTTTTCTCTCTGGTGTTCTCCGCCCCGCAGAGGCGGCTGTAACTCTTCGCGAGGTACCCTATGTGGCTTAGGTCTTCCGGACGAAGGGTTTCGCGAAGAAAAGGAGGCGAAAGGGGCTGTGGGGCCCCCACACCACAAGGTGGCGCGGCCAGGCCATGGGCCGCGCAGGCCTGTGGTCTGGCCCCACCTTGGGCCTTCTCAGCTCCCCCTTCTGGCTTCCTTCGTCATCTGGAAAAATAGGATTTTTGGTATAATTTCCTTCCACAGTTGATCTTCCGAAATATTGCGTTCTGACGGTGCTTTTTCCAGCAGAATCCTGGCTCCGGTGCTTGATCCTCCAATAATGATGAAACATGCAAAATAGATGAAATAACATAAGTATTATGTCCCAATATGAAATATATCAATGAATAACAACAAATTATGATATAAAATAGTGATGCAAATTGGACGTATCAGCAGGTCGAACCAGGAACAATGCCCCCACTGGTCCCGGTTCGTTTTAAAACCGGGATTGAAGCTCCCATGGGCTTTGGACGAAAGCCCTGTTTTCTACTAGTGTGCACGTGGACTCGGTTAAGCTCATTCTCCCTTATACTACTCCACATAATCTCTCTTCAAATCAACACAACCATACTCCGAATCAACATAAGATGTACATGAAAATGATGCGTGTCGATGATATGAATCAATTCCCACAATCGGTTTCGAGTTTCGTCATTCATAAATCATC
The DNA here is from genome assembly GCF_019359855.2 of Lolium perenne. Classification (NCBI taxonomy): domain Eukaryota; kingdom Viridiplantae; phylum Streptophyta; class Magnoliopsida; order Poales; family Poaceae; genus Lolium; species Lolium perenne. Next base: position 35,618,044 of record NC_067250.2, read on the forward strand.
AATTTCATGTATGCAGTTTTAAGAGAATTTTCTCAAATTGCTCGCACACGCTCAACCGTTTGAGATTTCCTTTGAGGAGTAGTTCACCTCATCATTCCGCATGAATTTCATGTTGACAAGTTTTTGTTTTGTTGTACATACACTGATAGATAAATGACTTACAAGTATAATGTAAGGTGTACGAATGTGTGAGTATGGTTTGGAGTACTCTTGCTCAACTCTCGCTTGCCATCTTCATGGACGGTGACGTGGTGATGATAGGTGCAAAGTGAGAGGTGATAATCCATAGTGGTGGTGGCATGATGATGTTAGTCTTCGTGGTCGGCGACGTGGTGATGCTTATGACCAGCGTGATCGACAGTGTTATGGTGGTATTCAGGTTCGTGGTCAACGACATGGTGATGCTTGTGATGGGCGTGAACGGCGGTGTCATGGTGGTGTTCGTCTTCATGTTCGGTGACGTGGTGATGCATGTGACCAGCTGATACGTCTCAAACGTATCTATAATTTCTTATGTTCCATGCTACTTTTGTGATGATACTCACATGTTTTATACACACTTTACATCATTTATATGCATTTTCCGGCACTAACCTATTAACGAGATGCCGGAGAGCCAGTTGCTGTTTTCTGCTGTTTTTGGTTTCAGAAATCCTACGAAGGAAATATTCTCGAAATCGGACGAAATCAACGCCCAGGGTCCTATTTTCCACGGAAGGTTCCAGAGCACCGAAGAGGGACCAGAGGGGAGCCAAGGGGCCCCACCCCACATGGCGGCGCGGCCAAGAGGGGGGGCGCCCCCCTAGTGTGTGGGTCCCCCAAGACCCCTCCGAGGCTGCCCTTCCGCCTACTTAAAGCCTCCATCGCGAAAACTCTAAAAAGATAAGCCACGATACGGAAAACCTTCCAGAGCCACCGCCATCGCGAAGCAAAGATTCGGGGGACAGAAGTCTCTGTTCCGGCACGCCGCCGGGACGGGGAATTGCCCCAGGAAGGCATCTCCATCGACACCACCGCCATCTTCATCGCCGCTGCTGTCTCCTATGATGAGGAGGGAGTAGTTCTCCCCCGAGGCTGAGGGCTCTACCGGTAGCTATGTGGTTCATCTCTCTCTCCCATGTGATCTTTATGTGATCATGAGCTTTGTATCACTATTAATCTATGTGCTACTCTAGTGATGTTATTAAAGTAGTCTATTCCTCCTCCATGATGTAATGTTGACAGTGTGTGCATCATGTAGTACTTGGCATAGGTTATGATTGTAATCTCTTGTAGATTATGGAGTTAACTATTACTATGATAGTATTGATGCGATCTATTCCCCCTTTCATAGCTGATGGTGACAGTGTGCATGCTATGTTAGTACTCGGTCTAAATTGCAACGGTCTATTATGCACTCTAGAGGTTACTTAAATATGAACTCCGGATGTTGTGGAGTTTGTTTACTCCGGCTTGAGGTGTGCTTTTGTAGCCCTACACAATGAATGGTGTTTGTTATCCAACAAGAGAGTGTAGAAAGTAGCATTTATTTATTCAGTTATGTGATCAATGTTGAGAGTGTCCACTAGTGAAAGTATGATCCCTAGGCCTTGTTTCTAAGCATTGAAACACCGTTTCCAACAAGTTCTACTGCATGTTTACTTGCTGCCATATTTATTTCAGATTGTTATTACCGCTCATATACATCCATATCACTTGCATTTTACTATCTCTTCGCCGAACTAGTGCACCTATACATCTGACAAGTGTATTAGGTGTGTTGGGGACACAAGAGACTTCTTGTATCGTAATTGCAGGGTTGCTTGAGAGGGATATCTTTGACCTCTACCTCCCTGAGTTCGATAAACATTGGGTGATTCACTTAAGGGAAACTTGCTGCTGTTCTACAAACCTCTGCTCTTGGAGGCCCAACACTGTCTACAGGAATAGAAGCGTGCGTAGACATCACCAGCGTGACCGACGTTGTCATGGTGGTGTTCGATGATGTCGTCGATGACACGGTAATGCATCTGACGGGCCTGAACGACAGTGTCATGGTGGTGTTCGTCTTCATGTTCGGCGACGTGGTGATACTTGTGACGGGTGTGCCCGGCGGTGTCATGGTGGTGATGGTTATGGTATGTGATAGGCAGTAATCCTTGGCGGTAACCGTGTAGGTGTATCCAGTGGTGACAATGTTCTTGTTGAGCTACATCGAAAGCTTTGGCCTATCATATTCAGTCCAGTCTTGCGCGTAGGTAGCGTAAACCCGCCTTGGCTGCCGCCGGCGAGAGTGACATGGTGGTCGCGCACCGGTGTCGTGCGAGGCTTCATGACAACTGCGTGATATTTTGTGATAGGTGAGGAAGTGAGAGGTAAGGTCACCATGTGGACAAGTGGTGAAGTTAAAGCTGGACTCGTATAAAACCAAACAGATTGAGTCATACGTTTCTGCTGGGTCAAAAGCTTCCACCTATGCTGCCAAACGAACCGCGTTTTCTGATCATGACCCTTTTGCAACGCGCAGGCACTCTCATCTCACTGACGGGCAGTCATGCAGAAAATTGGTCCAGCCTACCAAACGGAGCCAGATTGCTCCGTCATGTTCGTGCCGGCTGCTCGCCCTCCACAGGCGGCAACGCGCGTAACCGGAATTCACGCGGCGCGAGATTTTCAAGTTCATGCAGGCGTAGTACCGCCGCGATCCAGGTTGTAGCTAGGAGAGAGAAGATGACTTCACCAGAATGGTTTATTCCAAACTGCAGGCTCTGCCGCTATGGTTGATGTTTGTTTGTGTTCGTGCACTCATCTTAATTTACTGCAGTGTGAGAAGATGACTTCACCAGTTTTTTTAAACGCTTGAAGTCAAAGAGTGAGAGAATAGTAGAATACACCAATACTGCAGTGTTCTCTCAAATTGCTTAACCAGGAGAAGATTACATTGCTTTACTAAGAAGTGATTACACTGTCGGAAATTCAATTCGGCTCCCGGGTGCGTATGCTCACTCTACACAAAAATCATATTACGAAGTGTCAAAAAAATTTAACAAAATTTTTTACATGTACATCTCCATAATATATGTGCATTCGTCAAGTTTCACGAAAAACCAATATTTTTTATGGTCTATGCAAAAAAAGAGAAAACTTATCTTACAAAAAGCATTATTTTTAGCATTGAGTTTTGTCTTTTTTACAAACGTCAAATGACAAGTCGATTTTTTATGAAACGACTTTGTGATCGCGTAGCACGTGAAGATGTACGTGCAAACTTTTTGTACCAATTTTTTTGAAATTCAAAATGTGTGCAAAATGCATTTCAAAATATAGGGAGCATATGCTCCCATGTTTCAAAATGTAGTTCTAGCAATGGGCGATGACATCTAGCCTGCCGTCGTCGGCCTCGTTACTCATAACTGGAAAAATGGCCTGTCCGAGAACTCATCGGCCATGGATGCCGCCAATGAGGCGAAGTGGTCCACATGGCACATCTGCCACTCCGAGAACTCCGGTCCCTCGCTGGAGCTGAACTACTGAAGGAAAGTGGCGGAATATGTTGAACTAATCTTGTTATTATGCTGAGTTTAGACCTTTAGATCTTGTTTGTTTGTTGAGTTTAGAACAAGAGAAAAGAGGCACGAAGGTGCGGTGCCAGAAAAAGTCTCTGTGTGTTCTTCTCCAATGTGTATATATGTGTGTTGATCCTTGGGCAAATTCTATCATTTGGTATCAGAGCCTCGTGCGATCGAGGTCGGACTCTTCATCGCTGTCAAGCTGCGCTACGACGATGGAGGGAGTTGTGCTGCCCGGTAAGTTGCGCCACCGGCAGCAAGGAGGTGATGACCAAGGTGCGGAGGCCATTGCCATGAAGAGTTCATCGTCCATGTCCGAGTCGCCGAGAAGGTGCATCATCGGCGGCAACATGGAGGCGAGTCACCGGCGAGTTGCGGCACTGATGGACAACATGGAGGAAAGTCACCGGCGAGGTGCGGCACCGGTGGTGAACAAGAAGGCGAGTGGCCGGCGAGATGAGGTGCACCGACGACATCGACGAGCATGGGCTTCAAGAGAGGAATAAGAAATAACAAGATTAGGGAGGTGATTGTTGGAACTAATCTTGTTATTACGCTGAGTTTAGACCTTTAGATCTTGTTTGTTTGTTGAATTTAGAACAAGAGAAAAGAGGCACGAAGGTGCGGTGCCAGAAAAAGTCTCTGTGTGTTGTTCTCCAATGTGTATATGTGTGTGTTGATCCTTGGGAAAATTCTGTCACCTTCTTGTTCACCACCGGTGCCGCACCTCGCCGGTGACTTTCCTCCATGTTGTCCACCGGTAACGCAACTCGCCGGTGACTCGCCTCCATGTTGCCGCCGATGATGCACCTTCTCGATGACTCGGACATGGACGATGAACTCTTCATGGCAATGGCCTCCGCACCTTGGTCATCACCTCCTTGCTGCCGGTGGCGCAACTTACCGGGCAACACAACTCCCTCCATCGTCGTGGCGCAACTTGACAGCGATGAAACTCCGACCTCAATCGCACGAGGCTCTGATACCAATTGAAAGAGCTGCACCTTGCAGCCCCTCTTCTTCTCCTACCTCTCAACACTCTCTCAAGGACACACACTATGAGAAACTCTAAACTTAGTACTAATAACAAGATTTATTCCAACAATCACCTCTCAAATCTTGCTATTACTTATTTCTCCCTTTTTTCTGGCACCGCACCTTCGTGCCTCTTTTCTCTTGTTCTAAACTCAACAAATAAACAAGATCTAAAGGTCTAAACTCAGCGTAATAACAAGATTAGTTCCAACAGAATATCGTTACAAGGCCATGTGCAGTCGCAGTCCACACGCAGGGGAGACGCCGGCTGGAGCCCAGGATTTAGAGACATCCATCCATTGCGCCACATGGTATTTTGCCTAACAAACTACTTCTACCCAAATTTATTTGTTTATTACGGTATAGTACTCGCATCAGTCGCTATTTTTTTTCCAGCGATGAGAATGACGAAGAAGGCCAACCACACGGGCGATGACGAGTAGCCACGTGGACACGAGTGTGAAGACGAGGATGATGAACCAGCCTAGATCCGCGAGAGACATGGCCGTGGCCGAGGACAGAGCCGGCGCCACGACGACGAGGTGGACGTGGGCAAGGACGGCATTCGCAAAGTGCAAGATGATGACGCCGGCAACGTAGGACATCAAAAGGACAACAAGGAGGAAGGTGGTGGTCTCGTCGACGGCGGTGCTCCACCGGGAGGGCCAGGCTAGGAAGAAGAGGAGCGACACAATGATCTTGGGGGAGGAGTTGGCCACATTCAGGACCGATGCCATCGCAGTGGTATGAAGTTTTTTGTGAGCTGTAAAAATAGGGGGTTTAGGTGCCGATGACAGTGAAATTAAGAAGAGAGGAAATAGCTAATGAGCAAATACAATGTTAGGGGAAAAGAGGAACGGGAGCGTTTAACACCTGGATGAGGCAAACTGATTGATCGCTGATGTTTTGCTTGTCCATCTGGCTGGGTTATTAGGGTTAGGCCTTGGGGCCCACGAAGTGCTGGTACTGTTGTACCAGTACTGTAAAGTGCTACTGTAGCACTAGCCAGTACAGTAACGTAGTACTGTAATTCCTTTTTCCAATTCTGTTTAATTTTTTTATCTTTTTAGTTTTTTTGTTGTTACTTTTGTATAAAAATCATGTTATTTGAATTAATTTTTTAATTCTCTTTTTCGGGTAGTGGTTTTTAAGAGGGAAAAATAACGGGTGGAAAAAACACTTGCAAATCAAATGAACTACCACTTACAACTCAAATAATACACTTGCAACATAAATTAATATCACTTTTAATTGAATTAGATTTTTGGGTCGGTAATTTTTTTATATATTTTACCATTGATAAATAACGGACAGATGATTGATAATTTTGTGAGGTAAAAATATCACCAAAATATTCTAAGTGAAATCAAAATTTTCGACATGGTAAGTTTTCACATTTACCGTTGATAAATAAAGGCGACAGATGGTTGATAAATTGTGAGCTAAAAATTAGTCAAATATTCTAAATTAATAAAATATTGGGTCGACAATTTTTCACATTTACCGTTGATAAATAACGTGGTACATGGTTGATAAATTGTGAGCTAAAAAAATTTTCAAAATATTTAAAATAAAATTATTTTTTTGGGTAGGTAATTGTTCGCAATTACTGTTGATAAATAACGAGGGACATGGTTGATAAATTGTGAGCTAAAAAATTTGTAAAAATATTCAAAATAAAATTATTTTTTCGGGTAGGTAATTGTTCACATTTACCGTAGATAAATACCGAGGCGGAGGGTTGATAAATTGTGAGCTAAAGAAGTGCAAAAATATTCAAAATAAGTTAGCTTTTCGGGTCGATAATTTTTCACATTTACCATCGATAAATAACACGGCACAAGGTTGATAAATTGTGAACTAAAAAAGTTGTCAAAATATTGAAAATAAAATTAACTTTTTGGGTAGGTAATTGTTCACATTTACTATTGACAAATAACGAGGAAAAGTGTTGATAAATTGTGAGCTAAAACAGTCGCAAAAATATTAAAATAAAATTAACTTTTCGGGAATGTAAGCTCCACTTTTACCATTGATAAATAGAGAGTCGGATGTTTTTAAATTGTGAGCAAAAAAAGTGCCAAAGTATTCAAAATAAATTAGCTTTCCGGGTTGATAATTTTTCACATCTACCGTCGATAAATAACGTTGATAAACTGTGACCTAAAAAATTCATCAAAATATTGTTCACATTTACTGTTGACAAATAACGAGGAAGAGTGTTGATAAATTGTGAGCTAAAACAGTCGCTAAAATATTTAAAATAAAATTAGCTTTTCGGGAAGGTAAGTGATTCTTCTCTCCTTCCAAACTTTTAGTAATGTATCGATCTCTTCGCCGCTCTTCTTACGTGGATGTCCTCGGGGCTCATCTGTACCATCAAACAGATCTCCACGCTTTCTAAACGGGCCAGTCTTGTGTAGCCACCTTCGATGCTCCGTGTAAACGGTTTTCGAAGAGCCGGGATCCTTACCAAACTGCAAAAACACCATCTCTTACATGCACCTGACACATGTCTTATGTCCATGGCACACCTGACATGCAATATAACCGTATCCGAGGTAGTTCTGCACCGTCGTGATCAACGCGGCTCTCAAAGGAAAATATTCTTCCACAACGGCGTCCCATGTATCTACCCCTTCCTCCGCCCACAACGTTTTAAGCTCATCCTTTAATAGTTCGAGATACATGTTGATATCGTTTCTTGGCTGCGTTGGCCCTTGAATTAGCATACTCATCTGTATGTACTTCCTCTTCATGCATGGCCACGGGGAGGTTGTAGATCCATACAAACATGGGCCATGTGCTATGTGTGCTGCTCTGGTTTCCGAACAGATTAAATCCGTCCGTGCTCGCACCCAACCTGATGTTTCTGGGATCTACCCCGAACTTTCGAATTCAATGTCTAATACTTTCCACTGGCTTGCATCCGAAGGGTGTGTCGGCACTGGGTGTTCAATCCGCTCTACATCATTCAGCACTGCCGCCTTTCTTTCAGCGTGCCAGCGCATGAGCTTTGCTTCCTTGCGGTCCGCGAAAAACTGTTGCAGCCATGGGGCGAGCGGGAAGTACCACACAAATTTCTGAGGAGCTTTCTTCTTCCCTTTCTTGTATCGATCATCGTCACACAATGGACATTTGGTCTTGTCCACGTGCTCCTTGCGATAAATGATACAGTCGTTGATGCAGGCGTGATATTTTTCATGGGGTAAATCGAGAGGGCACGTGATTCTCTTGGCCTAGGCTAGACTACCAGGACACGTGTTCCCAGCAGGAAGGAGATTTTTCAAGTATTCCAGAATGTCGTCAACGCTTGTGTCCGTCCATCCGTGTTTCGCCTTCATCTGCAGCACATCGAATGTTACTCTCAAGCGGGACTCCTCCAACCTGCGACCTGAGTCTTACAACGGAGTATTCGAGTCTGTCTCTAGTTGCTCACGCTTTGATTTCCTCCTGGCGCCTTTTGTCTTTTCGAGAAGCAGATCTTGAAGATGCGGGTCCCGCACGACTGAAGCTAGCGGCACCTCTTCGTCATCGTCAATGTTATTGTCCGCGTCTTCAACATTTTATTCATCATGATACTGATCTGCATCGTCCTGTGCAACAAACTCTTCATCATAATCAACATCGTGATGCCCTCCTTCTTGCCGGCCATTACCACCTGTTGTCGTCTCCCCATTGACCTCCACGCCATCATCATCATCACTCATCCATTGAGTGTGTCCATGCATGAAACCATTACTGAGCAGGTGTCCCTACACTTTGCCTGAATAGGGGTCAAACCATTTCCCTAGTTTGCATTTTCGACACAGATATAATACCTCTGTGAGGTTATTTTCGTACATGTCGGCGATCGCGTGTTTGAGATATCTCATCACGACGCATTCCCTCATCTTGATGACCATTATCGCCTGCACGACAAGATATATAATTGATTAGAACCATGCATCCGTCGGTAGTTTTCCCGGAAAATTTCGGCATGACCTTCCTACACAGTAGGACCTAGGAGCCAGAAATGTGCCGAAACGGAAACTTAACAAATCAACATTTCGGCGCAACATTGGCAACTCATTTTCATCTCATCAAATCGCTCGATCACCGACACAAGCACAAACACAACATATATGGCACACACGCAAGCTTTGCTTCAAATTTCCAATATACAATGATTTCATTCCTCAATTTGTTCATTAATCACCTATTTGGTTGATATATTAGTAGACGAGATCGAGACGTCACGCAAACCATAATGTATGGATTCCGATTTTCTAGATCTAGATCTAGATTGAGCGATCAATGCTGGATAGAGAGATCTAGATCTACATAGGGATGTGGAGATGCATTTAGGAAGGGAAGATTTGCTAAAAAAATATTAATTTCTTTTATCAAATTGGCTAAATTTGGGGTAGAAGGGGGCAAAAACTAGCTGGGTTGGGAGAAGGGTCGGGTTGTGTGGGAGGAGTGGAGGAGTGGTAGTGAGGTGAGTGGTTGTTGGCAGAAATAACTGCCCAGGTTACTGCCGGCGCAACAAGGTGTGGGTGCGCCGGCAGTATTTTGGCTACCCGTCAGTATTTGTTGCGGGCCAGGCCCAAAAATTATTGCCGGCGCACCAGGCCAGGACTGCGCCGGCAATAACGAATTACCGCCGGCTTGCCCCTGGCCTGGTGCGCCGGCCGTAATTTCTGGGCCTGGCCCGGATCGGTCGAGCCACGGCCAGGATTTATCGCCAGCGCATCTTTCTAGTTGGTGCGCCGGCAGTAGGACTTCATCGCCGGCGCGACGACACATCGGTGGACCGGCACTATTTGCCAACGGCGCATGTATTTGCTGGTGCGGTGGCAGTGCTATTTCCATATATAGGCCTTTTCCTAGTAGTGGGGTGTGCTCAACGAGTTCCCTGGGAATACCTGGCATGTTGGATGGTTCCCATGCAAATATTTTCCAGCGCTCACGGAGGAACTCGATGAGCACGCTTTCCTACGCGAGGGCGAGGTCAGTGACGTGTTGACCATTTTCTTTGGGTCGATGTGATGCACTTGAAACTTCTTCGAGTTTGTGTTGACATCACATTCGTCGGATTTGGTCGCCCGATTGTCGGCTGGGGGGTAGCGTGTGGTCGACCTCCACTTGCAGCGCGTTGAGCTCCTGCTTGACCTTGAATTTGTAGGCGATCTTTGGGAAGTCCTTGTCGCAGTTGTCAGATCGCAAGAAGCTTCCGTGGACGGTTAACGATGTGCCGTTATTTCCCGGTATCTTGAGCTTCAGGTACGCGTAGTGAGGTACGACCATAAATTTGGCATATGCTGGCCTCCTGAGGATGGCTTGGTACCGCGACTCCCAATTCACCACCTCGAACTCGAGCCTTTCCTTCCTGAAATTATCGGGTTTGCCAAAGACAACGTCTAGGGAGATCTTGCCGAGAGGGTATGCGGGCATGGTCGGGATAATGCCGTGGAAGGCCGTATCGGATTTCTTTAGCATTTCGGGCATGATGCCCATCACCTTCAACGTTCTTGAGAATAGGAGGTTGAGGTCGCTCCCACCATCCATGAAGACCTTGCTCAGTTGAACTCGCCAATATGCGCTTCAACCACCAACGCGGCATGGCCTGGTTGAGGAATTGCCGGCGGATGATCACCTCTATTGGTATGCTCTGCTCGGACCAGTCAATGTACTCTGGGATGTTTGCCATTGTGACTTCATAAAGGTTCACCTCTCACATGAATTTCTTTAGCTACCTTTTGGAACAGTCGGTCATGTTCATCTGCACCCGCGGCTACGGGAAAGGTTCGGGTGGAGCGCGTTGTTGAACTTGCTGGATCTGGAGCTGCGGCGCGGGTGGACGATTTGCTACGGGTGCACCAAGTGCCATCGGGGACGCCTGCACGTTAGCGCATGGCTTCATCGCCTCGTAGAACTTTTGAAGGTCGAGGAACTTTCGACATTCCTTGAGCAGGTGAGTCGACTTCTTGACGCCATCCTTCAAGTCGATATAGGAGTGCATGTAACAGGGAGCATTCAACTGGTCCGCAGCCGGCAAATAGGCCACTCGAGCGGGACACAGCTGCCAATTGCCGCGGCTACCTCTAGATCCACTGTGATTATCGTCTCTTTGATTATCCCGACGGTCATCACGTCGGTCGCTGTGTCGGTCGTCACGTCGGTCAGTGTAACCAGCTACGACCATGTTGGTATCGTCGGCTGCGTCGTAGCCGCGGTCTCTCCTCTTCATGCGGCATTAGTTGCCACGATCTCGTCAGTTACCCGAGTCATTCGGGTGTCTCCGATCGTCTTCGTCGTTGTCACTACACAGTTGAGGCTTTCGCACATGATCTTCGCCATAAGCCAACTGTTGGCGATTTCCATTAGTGTGTTGATGGTTTTCAGCTTCAGGCGACCAAGCTCCTCGACGTAGGAATCCCGTCGGATGTCGTCACTGAAGGCGTCGATTGCCCTATCGATGGAGACATCTTCGGCTGCCCGATATATGAGCCATCGATTCCTTTTTCTTCTGGCTGCACTGGCGCAATTCTTCGATTCCCATGGGTCTATTATACATGGCCTAGAAGTTCTTGACGAAGGCGTCGACGAGGCCGTCCTAGGACTTGACGGACCCGCGTGGGAGTCCTCTTAGCCACGCTCGTACCGAGTCCTTGAGGTACAGCTGCTGGCACTACATGGCTGCAACCTAGTTCCCCTTATGCAATATTACAGTTTGCAGGTAATGTTCTATCCATGCTCTCGGCTCCTGCTGGCCGTCGTACTTGTCTGCATCGTATGGTGCTGGTTTGAACCTCCGTGGTGGCATCGACTCCCGAATCTTGTAGCTTAGGCATTCGGCACCACGAAGCTCGCCGTCATATTCCGGAGATTCTCCGAATTCATCATCTTCGAAGCCGACGCGTTTGGCGCGTCGGCGGCGGGCCTTGTCCACCCTGTTCTGCGTGATGTCGTCTCCGGTGTCCTTGACGGGTAACCGTAGTCGGGAACCGCTATCATGACGTGGACATCAGTCGGGTGAACGTGAAGATCACCGGTGGGAACCACTGCCAGCGCGACGATTTGTTGGCTCGCGCAGGAGAATGCCGAGCAGGCGATTTATCTTCCCTAGGTGTGATAGACTCGCCCAGGATCCTGATGCTTTCCAGGGCGACCCGATGAAGCGGTACCCTTGGATCCTTGGGTGATAGAGGATTGTTAACCAGATATGCCGCGAGGTGCGCGGCTGCTCCTTCCGCTATTTTGGACCTGATGATGCCCGCGGTATCCATCGTCATGAAGGAGTTTGGAGAGGTTCGATGTGATATCGGTTGCATCCCTCTCTGAGACACGCGGGATGCGCGTTCGATACTTTTGGAGTCGATGCTTCCAAGAGAGGAAAGGTCTGCCCGACGCTCGCTCGAAAGGTCGGCCGCCCGCCAACACCGGTCAAGTTCTGCTTGCTCCTTAGCCAACCGAACACGATTCCTCTCGAGGATGGAGTGGTAGGCGTTGAGGTTTCCTTGCGATACGCCAAGACGGAGGCAAGTGTTATTGACCACAATGTCCTGCACTGCGTTCTACTCCTCCTGAGTGACTGTTACAATGGTGCCAGCGTTGCTACCGCTAGCTTCGGCGTTGTGCCCAGCGTTGCGACCTAGAGGAATTTTGGCTCCGGTCATCGGGTCGATGCCGGAGATCTGGTAGCGCGCTAGATGCGAAGATGGCACACGAGTGATGCTGCCGGTGTTGCCATTTCTTTCCTCGTCAGAGAAGTACTTGGTTCCACACATGAAAGGGAGGGCTTCAGATCCCAACTCGTGCATGGTGTCGCAGCCGAGGCGGTAATACGACGTCAGATTCGTAGACCCTGAGTCGTCAGACCCGATGGACATCGTGGAAGGAGACGTGGCCCCAGTCGATGACGTTGCCGCGCGATGGTGATGATGAGGGCAACATGATCGGTGTCCCAGGTGTGGTCGATGAGGTTGCACCCGATAGATCGTCTGTGTTTGGCAATGAAGCAACGGACCCAGCGGCCGATGGAGCCGCATCAGCTGCATGACCCAAGGGGATCGGGTAAGGATGACAAAGAACGCCCCCATAGCTGATGTTGAGGTGGATGCTCCCAATCGTCATATCCGTCCCACCACACAGACCTAAAAAGGTCGAGCACGACGAGAAGGGGTGCGGCGTGAACTCGAAGGATCCGAAGCAGATCGAATCTTCCAGGGCTGACAAAGATCGAGCCGACGAAGACGAAGCTAACGCGGATGGAGCCGACGCGATCGGAATAGCCGAGGTTGCGCTTTGAACAAGCAGGTTCCCCCACATACGGCGCCAATTGACGAGGTGGCTCCTCGGCAATGCCCACCATGAGGGGCTTAGGGTTAGTGGAAGCCTGCATGTTAGCACTAAATGTCTGATACTAGACAAGGCAGAGGCAAGTTTTACCTAGGTTCGGGACCCTCGTAGAGGTAATACCCGTACGTCATATATGCCTGATCTCAATTATTGCTGGAATTGATAACAATGGGGCAGCCGACAGACTGCGTGGAGGTATTCTCGCCGAGAGGCAAGGTGGCTAGGGTTTGGTGTATATTCATAAAGATTAAGAGAGATCTGGCATCCCTCTCCTATGATTTATATAGGAGGCTAGATCCTGAGAATCCTTCCCGGATTCGGTTAAAGTACAAAGGTAATCTATCTACTCCTTCCATATTTGAACGTCTCCTTGTCTTGTGCTTCAAGAATTCTCCACTTTCCATCCGATCACCATGCCATCGACGTCTTGGAACTCTTTGGGATACGATGCTCTAAATGGGACCCTATTGGGCCAGACAAGGTAGGGCAATGTCGAGTACCCGAAGGGTAATGCCCACATAAATAGGTGAGGAGGTAACCGACGTGAATATGTTGATTTCGGATTTTGAACGAAATCGGTGAACTTGCGGGAACATTTCACGACCAAAATATTTGCAAATAGGTTTGCAGACAAAAACCGTTTGCAAAGTATAGATGACATCGTTTGCGATAACTTCCTCCGCATACGATTCTCTTTGAACAATCCGTTTGCGATATTTTGTTGCGCACGTATTAGGCAGCCACAACATTGCCGCTCTACTCTGCGCTCTTCCATGTACTCTGAATTCATTTCTCCTTCTTCGTTATCTTGGTTGTTAGTCAGTTGGACAGGCTGCTCTGGCCACCGGAGGCGCCTGCTCCGCCATGTGAGGTGCCTCCTCCGCCACCTGAGTGGCCTGTCCTGCCACCAGAGGGGCCTGGCTCTAAACGACGATGATGGGCCTGTGGGTAGTGCGCGACGCACGAGAGGCAAGTGGTCTTGTTGGTGCTAACTGTGTGGGTACTGCGTGACGCACGAGAGGCAAGTGGTCTTGTTGGCCTAGGAAGCCGACTCGTCGATGCCGCGTGGCGCGCCAGAGGAAGGCATAGAGGTCAAGTCTCGACCGAAACATATTGTACCGTTTAAGTGCCGCAGAGAAGAAGACACGGGCAAGATTAAAAACTCATCGCAAAATTTTCACACACGATAAGGTTAGTCATAGTCGTATATGATGAAGGCCTACGCTGACCCTTACTTTTAAACGGACGGTTTGTGAACTTTTTCTAACGGCTTGGAAATAACTTCCGTATGCTTTATGCCTTCGTCTGAGTCTGCTTGGAGACCAAACACATAATTTGTATTTTTTTACCGGGGCTACGGCGGGCTTACGCCAGCCTGAACAATCAAATAACAGCAAACGTACAGGGGATCATTACAAAGTTTTTAGAGGGAGAGGGAGGGACGTGGGTAGAGGGGGGGTTCAAGGCGGGTCGAACCCGTTACACCAATTATTAAGAGAGGAGGAGCGAGAAGGGCTGGTACAACAGTGTGCCCAAAGCCTAATGTCCTCGATGCACCTACGAGAGACCAGAGTGGTTTCTTCAAAAACACCGGCGAAAGTCCTGGCATTTCTTCTTTTCCAGATATTCCAGGCGATGGCAGTGACGATTGTTGTTTCCTCGAAGTTTCCGCATCGCGGTTACCAGAGATCAGCAAGACGGGAGGGTCCCCTAGTGTTATATTCTGGGAAGAAGGAGCTCCAGACTTCCCGGGCATGGGGACAGAGTAGCAGCATGTGATCCGTATCTTCATCTTGGGAGGAGGATAGGCAGGCAACAGTAGTAAACATGCGATGTCGGAACTGATGTTGGTTGGTGGGAGACGCTTCATCTAGGAGAGCCAGACAAAAAATTTGCACTTTAGTGGGGCACCACCCCTCCGGACCTTTTCTGCAACCTCGACAATCTGCAGGTACCTAACAGAATTGGTATAGACACTTTTGTTCGAGAGTTCTTTATTAGTGAGGCAGTCACAACGGCTATCCGAGGAATCACAACGCAGAACCACAGAGCTAAGCTCATTGGCAAGGATACGGAGGTCGGTCTCCGCGGCCAGCAAGAGCCACGGTTCAAG
Source organism: Lolium perenne (assembly GCF_019359855.2). Lineage (NCBI taxonomy): Eukaryota > Viridiplantae > Streptophyta > Magnoliopsida > Poales > Poaceae > Lolium > Lolium perenne. Next base: position 35,633,083 of record NC_067250.2, read on the forward strand.
AGTGTCGCGGAAGTCGGAAGTCAGAGCCTGATGACCCACAAGTATAGGGGGTGTATCGTAGTATCTTCGATAAGTAAGAATGTCGATCCCAACGAGGAGCAGAAGGTGTTGACAAGCAGTTTCGATGAAGGATTCACTGTAAATACTCACAGACAAGTATTCAGGGGGTTTTGATGTAGCAGATGAATAAAGTACGAGTAAGTAAAGTGCGAGAGTAACAATTGCAGCGAGTGGCCCAAACCTTTTTAGCACAAAGGACAAGCCGGTTTGTTTACTTATAATGACCAAACGTTCTCAGGACACACGGGATTTTAGTCTAGTGCTTTCGCTACATACGGCTAATTAATCTTCATTGTTTTGATAAGTGTTGTGTGGGTGAACCTATGCTAATGTACCGCCCTTCCTAGGACTAATACATACTTGTGATTATACCCCTTGCAAGCATCCGCAACTACAAGAAAGTAATTACGATAAATCTAACCACATCCTTAAACTCTGAGATCCTGCTATCCCTCCTGCATCGATATACCAATGGGGGTTTAGGTTTCTGTCACTCCGGCAACCCCGCAATTGGCAAACGAGTACAAGATGCATTCCCCTAGGCCCATAAAGGTGAAGTATCGTGTAGTCGACGTTCACATGACACCACTAGAAGAATAACACCACAACTTAAATATCATAACATTGAATATTACTCAACCATACTTCACTACTAACATTTAGACTTCACCAATGTCCTCAAGAACTAAACGAACTACTCACGAGACATCATATGGAGCATGATCAGAGGTGATATGATGATGAATAACAATCTGAACATAAACCTTGGTTCAACGGTTTCACTCAATAGCATCAATAACAAGTAGAAATCAACACCGGGAGAGTTTCCCCTATCAAACAATCAAGATCAAACCCAAATTGTTACAGCGGTGACGATGTGCAGCGGTGGAGACGGCGGTGATGATGATGGAGATGATGGTGATGGTGATGGAGATGATGTCCAGCTCGATGACGGTGACGATGGCGTCGATTTCCCCCTCCGGGAGGGAATTTCCCCGGCGGATCTCAGCCTGCCGGAGAGCTCTTTTCTCTCTGGTGTTCTCCGCCTCGCAGAGGCGGCTATGACTCTTCGCGACCTATCCCCTGAAGCTTAGGTTTTCGGGATGAAGACGTTCGCGAAGAAAAGGAGGCGAGAGGGGGCTGTGGGGCCCCTCCTCACAGGGCGGCGCGGCCAGGCCTTGGGCCACGCCAGCCTATGAGGTGGGCCCACCTCGGGTCCCCTCGGCTCCCCCTTCTGGCTCCCTTCGTCTTCTGGAAAAATAGGATTTTCCATATAATTTCCGTCGACTGTTGATCTTCCGAAATATTGCATTCTGACGGCGCTTTTTCCAGCAGAATCCTGACTCCGGTGCGCGATCCTCCAATAATCATGAATCATGCAAAATAGATGAAATGACATAAGTATTATCCCCAAATATGAAATATATCAATGAATAACAGCAAATTATGATATAAAATAGTGATGCAAATTGGACATATCAACTCTCCCCAAGCTTAGACTTCGCTTGTCCCCAAGCGAAACTGAACTCGGTAAACATGACCACATGTTTATGGAGTGAAGAGTCGATAAATAAAATACGGACAAGAAGCATCATATTCATTCACACAAGACATTCTAGTAAACAACTTCCTCATATAATTCAACTTGAAACAAGTATAAGGTAATCACAAATAAAGGTGCATAAGAAATCATAGTTGGTGATGGCAAACTTCGTTCTTGGTCAAAGAACAGTTAACAGGTTATACTTATCTATCGAGCAGCGCTCTTATGTTAAAGTTTATATGGCACAACTTGCATACTCAATCTTAATAATCTCCTCATGATCATTGATAACTTTCAAAGCTATATTCATTCAGATAAAACTTGTACTAAACAAGGAAGAGTAAAAGACATGATGAGGTAAATCACAATATAATGGTTTGATCACAACAACTCAAATGCTTGCTTAAGATGGAGGGAAATAGGTTTACTGACTCATCATAAAGTAAAAGACAGGCCCTTCGCGGAGGGAAGCAGGGATTAAATCATGTGCTAGAGCTTTTTCAGTTTTGAAATCATATAAGGAGAATGAAAGTAACATTTTGAGAGGTGTTTGTTGTTGTCAACGACTGGTAGCGGGTACTCTAACCCCCTTGCCAGACAAACCTTCAAAGAGCGGCTCCCATTTTATTTTTGTGTGGCACTCCTTCCAACCTTTGTTTCACAAACCATGGCTAACCGAATCCTCGGGTGCCTGCCAACAATCTCATACCATGAAGGAATGCCTTTTTATTTTAGTTTTATTATGATGACACTCCCCCCAACCTTTGCTTACACAAGCCATGGCTAACCGAATCCTTCGGGTGCCATCCATCAATCACATACCATGGAGGAGTGTCTATTTAGGTTAATTAATTTGGGACTGGGAATCCCATTGCCAGCTCTTTTTGCAAAGTTATTGGATAAGTGGATGAAGCCACTAGTCCATTGGTGAAAGTTGCCCAACAAGATTGAAAGATAAAACACCACATACTTCCTCATGAGCTATAAAACATTGACACAAATAAGAGATAGTAAATTTTGAATTATTTAAAGGTAGCACACGAAGTATTTACTTGGAATGGCCGGAAATACCATGTAGTAGGTAGTTATGGTGGACACAAATGACATAGGTTTGGGTTAAGGTTTGGATGCACGAGAAGTATTTCCTCTCAGTACAGGTCTTTGGCTAGCAAGGTTAATTAGCAAGCATAAGAGTCGAGGGAAACAAACAAATATACATGTGATAGAAACAATCATGCATCTTCCTTGCAAGCACAAACAGTTTTAACTTCAGAATAATAAGCTATGAGCTAACAAGAAAGAAAGATAATGAAACAACTACATGTATTTCTCTTTTCTACTTAAACCTCAAAGTGTTGTTGCTATTGACCAATGCTAAGTTTGCCAAAACCAAATAGATTTATTCAATGCTCCCAAAGTGATACCAATACTAATAACAAGATCAATCATATAATAAGGATTGCAAACTAAAATAAGATGTGCAATATGTAAATGATAAGACTTCTCATTAATATTCCATAACGATAACTCACACCAAGGGATACATAGACAACCAACTAAAGGAGAGATACTTCCACACTGCAACCCATCTTATATGATAACTTTCCTACTCATGATATGACACTACTTGGTAGTAAAAAGTAAAAGGTAGTGATGATGTGATACCGCGGCACTCCCCCAAGCTTGGAACAAACCAAGGGGATGCGAATACCGATGATGAATTACTCCTTCGGCGATGGTGGTGATGAATTCCTCCCGCGCTTCTTACAGATCTCCTTCAGCTTCAGTTTCTCAGTTTGGCAATTCTGCACTAAGACTCGAAGAGATTCATTGTTATCTGAAGTTGGCGGTGGTGACCTCGTGATGGGAATCGAGTAATATTCCAGCATTCTACGGAGACGGTAATTCTCCTCCTGGAGTATCTCCACTTCTCTTCTTAGAGCCCGGTATTGATCACAAAACTCATCGGTAGTCCGTAGAGCTTCTTCCAACACGGGAAAAGAGTCGAGGCTAAGAGCAGGTGGTAAGGGTCCCTGCAAGTTATGAGAAAAAGAACGTCGAGTGTCAACAGATCCCACCAAGATTTGCTTACTCCCAACGGCTTGTTGCTCTTGTTTTGATGACACCCTTTTCACTTCTTCCTCCGAAAGCCCCTTGCCCTTGTTGTTGGAGGCCATGGTGCTCCTAGATTGAAAACAAATCCTGGCAGAAACAGCTCGAAACAAAACACGTCGAGAAAACGATATACGGACCTCCAGGGGTCCGGGGGATTATATAGCAGGAATTTGTATGTCATAAGGAAAGTACCAGGTCGAACCAGAGTCGGAAAGAGGCGACGAGGCAGCCAGCTCATAGGGCGGCGCGGCCTGGCTGGGGCCCGCGCCGGCCTATGAGGGCACGCCCTCGTTCGTCTCCTCCACTCCGTTTCGATCTCGTAATTTTTCATATTTTCCAAAAATACCAAAAACATTGTTCGGAAAGTAAATTGCGAACTTTTTATTACCAGTACTGTTACCTATTCAAAGTCGAGTTCTAGCGGACTGTCAATTTGACCTTTGATGAAGGCCTCCGGTGTTTCCACTCGAATAACATCAACATCTACATTGTAAGAATCACCTGAGATATGATGCTTGAGTCTTTGTCCATTCACCACTTGCGTGGCATTGCCTTGGAGAGAGCTAATTTTAATTGCTCCTGAACGATACACCTCCTCAACAACATATGGTCCTTCCCATTTCGAGAGTAATTTCCCTGCAAAGAATCTGAGACGAGACCGATACAATAGGAATTTATCCCCAATATTAAATTCTCTTTTGATAATCCTTCTATCATGCCATTTTTTAACTTTCTCTTTAAAGAGTTTAGCATTTTCATAAGCTTCACTTCTCCATTCATCTAGAGAACTCAATTGCAGCAACCTCTTATTACCAGCTAGTTTAGGATCTTTATTTAATTCTCTAACAGCCCAATAAGCTTTGTGCTCTAGTTCTAAAGGTAAATGAAAAGGTTTTCCATAAACCATTTTATAAGCTGACATTCCCATGGGATTTTTATAAGCAGTTCTATAAGCCCATAGTGCTTCCTTCAATTTACTAGCCCAATTCTTTCTAGTTTTATTAACAGTCTTTTGCAAGATAGATTTAATTTCTCTATTTTATAGTTCTACTTGCCCACTAGTTTGAGGATGATAAGCGGAAGCAATTCTATGATTAATACCATATTTAGCAAGAGTTTTTCTAAAACCACCATGAATAAAATGAGAACCTCCATCAGTCATAATATATCTAGGAACTCCAAATCTAGGAAAAATAATATCTAAAAGCATTCTTAAAGAGGTCTCACCATCAGCACTTTTTGTAGGTATGGCTTCCACCCATTTAGTAACATAATCAACAGCAACAAGTATATGAGTGTTACCTTCTGAAGAGGGAAAAGGTCCCATGAAGTCAAATCCCCAACAATCGAACGGTTCAATAACAAGAGTATAATTCATAGGCATTTCATTGCGTCTAGAGATATTACCAACCCTTTGACATTCATCACAAGATAAAATAAACTTCCTTGCATCTTTGAAGAGAGTTGGCCAATAAAAACCTGATTGTAGAACCTTTTGCGCGGTTCTATCTCCGGCGTGATGTCCTCCATAAGCACTACCATGACATTTACTCAATATCTCTTGCTGTTCATATTCGGGAACACATCTTCGCAGAATACCATCCACTCCTTCTTTATATAAGTGTGGGTCATCCCAGAAATAATGCCTCAAGTCATAAAAGAATTTCCTCCTTTGCTGAGCTGAAAAGGTTGGAGGCAAGTACTTGGAAACAATAAAGTTAGCATAATCAGCATACCAAGGCTCGCGAGCTCATTACAGCCAATTGTTCATTTGGAAAACTATCATTAACAGGAACAGGATCATAAGAAATATTTTCCAATCTAGATAGATTATCAGCAACAGGATTATCAGCACCTTTCCTATCTACAATATGTAAATCAAATTCTTGCAACAGAAGTACCCATCTAATAAGCCTTGGCTTAGCATCTTTCTTTTGCATAAGGTATCTGATTGCAGCATGATCAGTATGTATAGTAACTTTTGAATCAACAATATAAGATCTAAACTTATCATAAGCAAAGACTACAGCTAACAATTCTTTTTCAGTAGTAGCATAATTTCTTTGAGCAGCATCAAGGGTTTTACTAGCATAATGAATAACATTCAATTTTTTATTTACTCGCTGTCCAAGAACAGCGCCTACAGCAAAATCACTTGCATCACACATAATTTCAAAAGGTAAGTTCCAATCAGGAGGTTCGTGTAATATCCCAGGTAATGGGGTTACAAAAATAGAGGAAACAGATGTGTGCATTGCATTCATGCATAGAAAATCTGGGGAATTTTCGCGCTTTAAAGTAAAACAGTCACAGTAACTGAAGTTTCACTTGACCTTGGTGAAATTGAAGTAGCTCATCAAGTCAAGCGCTATAAACCTCAATGTGACTTTGTGAAAACTTAGTTTTGGGTAGAGATGATTTGATCTAAGGGGTTAGATCAAATGGAACTAATAATCAACATAACAACATTTTACTCAATGATCAATTGCTTGATCTTATAAAAGATTATAATATGGTAATCCTTGCCATAACATATGAACATCCATTTAATTAGAAATCAAGTAACAATAAAATGGAAAAACCATTCTTGACTATCTTCTCCCTGTCTTAAAACTAATCCATAATCCTACCATGAAACCTCAGGGTATTCACTCCACTTCAACATTGGAGTTATAACAAGAAGATCCACTCCAGAAATAGATATTCTTCTCCATTCCAAGTTATTACACATCAAACCTAGAGAGGTGAGAGTTCTATTATAATTATTAGAGAAGCAATAACAAATCTTGAGCTAAACCTTGGATATACATCCAAGTATTCAAATCATCATCTCTAAGAGAAACCCTAGGATATTATCCAAGACAATTTCTAGAGAGATAAATCATTTATATTTAACATAGACATTGATGATCACATCAACCTCTAGGAAGCCTAACCTTAGGTTAGTATTAAAGTCCTTCCCAAATAAGAGAGAGACCAATCATACTAATTCTAGCTTTACCTATTTAAGAATCAAGGATAAACTTTGAACTAAAGTATTAGGTAAACCATTTCATCTTGGAGTGGTGAGATAATCAAGATAGCCAAGTGGAGATTTAGACTTAATACCTATTGAGATATTGTGAGTACACCATAAACCCTAGAATAACCATTCCTTTATAATAGAGCTCAAGCTTTGGTGTTATACTCAAGATAGATGAGGCAACACTTGAATTGAAGGGAGAGAATTATCCATATATCCTGATGATTAAATCATCATTCCCTGAGAAGAATCATAAGTAATTACCTCATGCATTCTCCTGGGATATAAATCTAATGAGATAACCATGACCATGTCCACCTAAGGAATTATAAGAGAAGTACTATACCCTTGCTACTCAAGATAACACTTGATCTTGGAAGTGAGAAACTAGTCCATAAGAGATACTTAAGGAAGCCAAACCTTTGATCATTACAAGTTGGGTAATGATCATAAACCCTAAAAACTTGAGGTAGAAATAATAAAGACAAGTTGATCATGCCTAAACCATGATCATGTTCTTGAGGTATGTGAGGATAAGTTAAATCCTAATAGTATAAGTAGATATTATCCAACACATAAAATCATAGGGGAACTATTAGAAAACCTAAACCATTTCCCATATGATAATTAGGGAGACAACTGAATAGTAACAAACCTTTGTCTAGTCCAGCCTTATATCAATCCAAAGGATCTTGGATTGAACCATCCTATGTGTGGTGAGGAAGAGCAACTATAGATAAAGTAATATGGTGTTAAATCACATATAGAACTTATAACCATATCTCCAACTAACTTGTGAATTACTTGATGATCACAAGTTAAACCCAAAACCATATCTTAATTCTATTTTATGTATCACTTGGGTGATCACAAATAAAACCTAGTCCACATTTGAGTTTCAACCCATGTATATTGAGGCACACCCAACTATTTTCTCAAACAAATAAAATTCTCCTGAGTGGAGTAAGATCTACTCTAATCATTCAAATCCAAGACTTAAGAAGGTAATACCAATAGCCATGGGAACAAACCAACCTTAATCTCCAATATTTATAAATATTGGGGCACATGAAATCATGCCCATAAAACTATAATCCTAAATAAAAAACCAAATAGTTGGCTTTACTTTGCAGATAATTTCTTACAAAGAAATACCACACGAAACAATAACCATCACTACATAATTAGTAAGGCCCTTTTGGAAAATAATTTAGAACCTTTTATAGATGGATTATAAAATCAAAATATATGAAATATTCTATCCTCAACCCAATACTGTTAACTATGTGTCATGTGTTAATGCACACATATAGAAACCTAATCCAAAACATATTACTATTAACCATTTTTATTAGTTTCCATCTACTTGAAATAAGAAAAACCTGCAAAAGAGAATTCAAAACAGAATTCAAATTAGAAAATAGAAAATAAAAACAGAAAAAGAAATGAGAGAAGAAAAAACTCACCTGGCCGTGGCAGCCCTGGCCGTAGCCCAAGAGCAACCCACCATCACAGCCCAACACCATCACCATCCCAGCCAAATCAGCCCAAAGTCGGCCCAAGTACCTATTCATCCACAAAAACACGCAGACATCCATCGTCTTCCTCCTCTCTGGCATGCTCGACACGGCAACGTCGGCCACCTCCACGTCCTCGTCGCCGATAAGCATCAGCCGGATGCGAGCACCATACCAGAACCCGAACACATGATCGTGAAATCCGCGGCCAGTAGGATCATCAAGATTCGGGCGCCGAAACCCTAACCCAAACCACCTCCGCATCCTGGCCACACGTCGCCGGTGCTCACCGTCGAAATCGACCTCACCGGGAGCTATAAAGGGTGCCATCGAACCGACGGTGAACCTAGAAACCCTAGGCGCCATTCTAATCTCTCTCTAACCCTCTCTATGTCCCGCAAACCACCGTGTTCTGTCGCCGGAGTTGAGCGAGAAGCCACCGTTTGGGACCACCCCGGACTCCGTGGAGTGGACGAGGAGCTCTGCCACGCCGAGTAGATCATCCCGTATCAAAGAATCGAGAAGGGGAAACTTCAATCGCCGAAATCAGCCAATTCCCTTCCGCTCGGGTTCGCCGGAAACCTCGACCGTGCCATCATCTCCGACCATCCCGGGCCTCGTCAAGCAGTTCATCAGCTTCAGGTGATCCTCACGCATCTGTAGGACTTTAAATCACGCCGTTTAGTAGCCCGTAGCATCATCTAGCAAGTTGGCCGGCGAGCGCCGCCGCCTCACGGTTCGCCGGAGTTCCTCCGGTGACCATTTCGTGTTGGCGAGACCACCAGCATGCTCAGCACGCCAAGACGCGTCGAATGAAACCTCCCGACCTTCCTCCCGTGGCATAAATCGCCGTCGCCGTCGTTCGCTGACCCGACCGGCGATGGTTGACCGGCGGGATGACGTGTCCAGGGACCCCACAGGAGTGTTTGACTTGGTCAGAGCTGCGTGGCAGCTGGCGTGGTCTAAGGCCCACCAGTCAGTCTCGGTGGGTGGGAGCTGTCCGGGTAGATTTAGGTTTTTCATTTAAATTTAAATCCAGGAAATATCTGATACTTTGCAAATTCATATAAAATTCATTATAACTCAGAAAAAGGTAAATAATATATCAAAATTCTTAGAAAAGTAAACTCTATCCAATAAAAATATAAAATGAAAATTTTATTTTTAATAAAAATTCAATTATTTAATACTTGTTATTTAAGCTTTTTATTTTAATTCTTAATACAATTAAAACTCAGAAATTAGGAAAAACTATCCAAATTAAATAAAAACCAATAAATAAATAAAGAAAAACATGAAATCTAATTTTCTTTATTATTATTTGTTAAATCTTTATTAGAGAGATTTAAAACCTAATTAATAATTACCCAATTATTAATTGCTTAAAAAGAATAAAATGCCAACTTCAATATTATTTTTATTTCCAAGTTACTAATAACTTCAACTTTACCATGAAGTTATTAATCATTGAACCATAGGGTAAATAGCAAACCCTAATTCCATATGGAATGATATTACAACCCTATCATTTCATTGGAAACCCTAAACCCTAAATTCATTTAGAATCTAGTTCCATTATTACATGTGAACCCTAATTTGCTTCTAACCTAAAACCAAGGTTAGAACAGGTGATCATGGTACTTTATTTCAAATGATAGAGCCATCATTAGCAATTAAAAGACATACCTATGTCCACATAAAATGTAGAACCCTATCACTAGCAATTTAGTATTCCATGTATGCATATCACTAAACCTAGTTGATCAAGTAGGATCAACCAAGTGTAAACCCTAGATCCTATTACCAAAGCCATCATCCTTATTCATTCCTATTTATCATCACACCATTGTGATGAACCCTAACAGTACCCATACCTATTATTTTGCACTACATATCCTTGTTCCACTAAACCCTACTAGTGTTGGATACTTATGAACCATCCTATTTAGAAACCAACCATTCTTTACTTAGGGAATTAAATAGCAAACCTAAACAACCTCAACCCTAATTGATATACTTCTTATTACTTAAGAAGTATGTTCTTCGAAAGTTATTCTTTTGAAGAAAATAAGAATCACCATCAACCCTGCTTATAAGAACCTATAAACCCTAGCTAGCAATCACCAGCCAGCTGAACCAACCTTGATAGCAACCATGTATAAATACTTGCTTGGGATGCCTAAGCTTAACTCAGCCTTACCAGCCTTAGGTATTGATGAATCCAACCTTGTTTGGATCCATCTAAATCTTACTCCAGAAAATTAGTTGAAACCATAGTAAACCATAGAACTCCACAACCTTAATTATCATACTTGTTCTTTATTAAAGAACATGTTCTTCAAAAGTTATTCTTTTGAAGTATATGATAATTAACCATGCCATGTAGTGCTAAAACCAACCACTATTCATTACATGTTAGGATTATACCAAATGTTATAGTTGTGTGCTATTAATATTATTGTGATGATATATTGCAGCACCTGTTTATGATACCATGTAACCACACCTTAATAAGAACCTTGTTTGTAAATCACTCTAAAAGTGCAACACACCCTGAATCAATCATTACAACTCACTGATCCTAAATCATCGGGGTTAGGTCACGCTTAGAGCGATTGCATCTCATTCTTATGCATTATTGCATCCTTGCCAATCTCTTAAACATCGTCCTTACCGGACGATGATGCTATTTCAGAATTTGGAGTTATTACGCATCGAAGACCTTGCCTGCATAATCTTGCAGTCAAGAAAGGCAAGTTCATCACTTGCTCATGTCCTTTGATTATTTCTATCAAATTACTTGCAAAGTACTATGGTTATCACTATTGCATAAAAACCAAAACCACTACTTTCATAACTATGAATATGACTATGTGGTGGGCAATGGAACCATGGATTGTGTTGATATGGTGGAGGTTCCATTGCACGGGTTTATATCCATCTAGGATTAAACAACAAATGTCGCCAGTGATTCTTGTGCCGTAATACCCGTGTTAACCATAAGATCCGGAGTGGGACGGAGTAGTCAAAAGTGTTTCCACCTCTCGTTCATCAACGGATGCGCTTTACCGTAGACACTTGTATCTGTCGGCGGCAAGCGGTAGGCTGGGGAAGCCTTAAGTCCCCACGGCACAGTCCGTAGACACTTGTCGTTCGAAGAACAAGCGGTAGGCTGGGGAAGCCTTAAGTCCCCACGGTATTGCGGTCTATGATGGGTTGCAGCTACCGGCGTAGGAGTGTATGGTAGAGCCCAGCACTGCTGCCGTGGTCGGGGTCCACCCTGAAATTACGGGAATAATGGGACCGGCGTGGACCCAGGGTCGGGGCATGCAACAAAGGGTGGGTGTTCGAGGTAGCGGAGGAACATGATTGGCTAGACCTTATACCGGGCCTCACACCAAAGGAAGTGTGGACGAGAACATGACTCGGTTGGCACCAAGGTTAAGATCTCTTATGGGTAAAGCAACACACCTCTGCAGAGTGTAAAGAACCGTGACCTGTCACTCCCTGTTCCGGGATATGGAACTGCGAACGCGGCCGGAAAGGAGCTCCATGAAGTTCTAGTAAACCGGTGAAGGCTGACGGACATAGTTCTTCTGAATAAAAGCAACCTTTTGAAGAAATGGTTATGAAAACCTGCATTGGTATTAGACTTCCTGGTCTAATGCTGTAGCTAGTGCATTAAACACCTCTTTCCTATAATGAACTTGTTGAGTATGCTCGTACTCATCCCACTCTTAAATCCCCTGCTTAGATATGGAGGCATCGAAGGAGGATCTACAGTGCAACTCGAAGAACGAGGAGTCAACAACTACTTCAAGATACAGGACCCTGTCAGAGGAGTCAGATACCACATCCATCAAGGAGAAAACCTAGTTTAACCATAGAAGGGAACCAGCTTCCTAAACCTAGCTCCTAAGTAGCTAGAATCTATTCTTAGCCTCTGTAGCTAGTTAAATACTCTACAAATAGAGTTCGTGATAAGATTAGACTACGAGTCGTTCTTCTGGAGTTATTTGTAGTTTTACCTCATTGTAAAGTAGGAGGTTGTGATGATCTTATGTAACAGAGTCGGTGTTGTAATTCTATAGACATACCTTGGACCCGCATATGTTTCTGTTGTACCACTCTGAGCGATATAATACTAGTGGAACGGTGTTTCATTGGTGTTATATCAGACTTGCATACTACACCATGCAGTGGTATGCCGGGTCACCACAGTTGGTATCAGAGCAAATGCTTTGACCCTAGGATTAAAACCCTCTAAAAGAGACCTATAGGATTGGTAGTGTCTATAGGAAGTTGTCTAAGTTAAACCAAATACTTCTTATGACTTGAGATGGATATTCACTTGAGAATAATCCTGACACACTTAAGTCAACCTTTCTTATCTATCTTTCCTAAGTAAAGTTAGTTAGCTAATTCCAAACATGTAGAACATCATTAAGTCCTTAAAACAATAGATGAGTAGATCACAGTTGGTATACAATACATGGTAGTCCAAAGAGAGGATACAACCATAAGGAAGCTATCCTATTGGAAGATGTGTACCAACATATGTCATGATTAAGTAAGAGTTATCCAGAACTGTAATAGGAGTTATATCAAGTAATGAAGATAATTAAGATATCCTAATAGAAGATGTAAACCAAGTTAAGTAATGAGTAAGTAAAAAATTATCTAAACATGTGAAACAATTGATAGTAAGTGATAACTATGAGTCATATGAGGTAGTATAGACCATGATGAGTCAATCATGGGAGGTAAGTAAGAGGGATAGAAATAAAACATGTCTACTTACAAAGTAGTGATAGTAATCATATATGATTCACCTGGGAATCATTATGTGATGGACTAGAACCACATAATTAATTAAGAGGAGAACAACAAGAAGTCAAGTGCTAAACAAATAGTGCAAGAATTGTGTTCCAAAACAATAAGAAGTATGCCAAGCACATCAAGACCATATGTTCATGGTAGAAACACTTGGAAGTATCGAAGCAATATTCCAATTGTTATGTGTTTAGAGTAGCAATGTTAGAACCCAGATATACCATGTGAAGTTAGTCCTCAACAAAATGGAAGATAAGTTAGTACTTCCAAAGAAAATTAGGTTAACCTCAACTATCCTAGACCACTTCGTTTCAAGTTTATCTCATTGCAAATGTGCAATTATGGTAAAGGTTGACACAAATAGTAGTCTGCCATATAATCATGCTAAGTATCATGATATAAACCTATCTTATGTGGTGTTATATACTACACATCAGAGCCTGATGTTTAGAGATGTTTTACTCAACTATTATTCGGGCTTATGATGATGTGTATTATAAGCACAAAGCTGAATCTTCTTGGATTTTATCGGATTTTCATTGTTTGACTAGATCCATACATGAAGTTTGACTTTGATATGCAAATGCATGTTGCAATATCAAGTCCTTACTTGATGCTATAGATCTAGAGGGTAATAGTAATCGTGTGAGGAAGTGACGAATTTTGGATGATTCCGAAGACAAGATGAAGGTTCATCAGAGAAATGAAGCAAAGTTGTGGGAAGTAACCACAATACTCTGAAGATAGTACCAATCAAAACTCATGCTTTGCCTCAACAGAGGAGTACTTTAGTACGGAAGAAGCATGAAGGTGAGAAATCTTGTGATTATGGTGAAGCTGAAGCAGATCCATAGTCAACACAGAAGAGGGAATGCATGGGAAATCACTTAGGATACTATATTCATAGTGTCAGCTAGTGGTTTTTTCTGCAAAATAAACCCTGAATAAAGGAAGATGATTTATGAAACCATAGCAGATATAAGAATACCATAGTTGATATTAGAAGACCACAATTGGTATAGGATCAATACTGCAAGATAAAGTAGAAGATGTCTCGTTCCGTTGATCAGAACCTATAAGAGAATTTATTTTCAGATAACAAATAGTCACAATTGGTATCCAGTAGTCCATCATTGGATTATTTATACCAAGAAGTTGTGAACAAATAAAACTTTGTTAGCCAAATAACAATGACCTATAATCATTTAGTCGAAGGATTCACATTAGATGTCCACAATTGAGTGGATATACCATAAAGTACTTCGTGAGACTCTTAGAAGAATATAACCATAAGCTACACCTAGACCAATATTCTAACCATCAATCCAATAGTTGGAAGAAAAAAGAGTTGAAGACCATAAGAAAACCCTAAGGGGTAGAGTAAAGATTGAGTTGGATGTATAATGACTCATTACTTTAAGCTTGATAGAAGCAGAAGGTCTGAACTGAGAGGAAGTTCAATCTTATTTTCATAAGATTGTTGAACATTACTTTCAGAAGGATGTCAGACCAGAACCCGAGGAACATACCTCGAGGAAGTAAGAAGTGGACTATAACTTGAGAAAGTGAGTAGTATTTACTCAGAAGTACTAAAGCTCAAGTAAGTCAAGCATAAAGAAGTTGGACGAAGAAAATACCATAGACCAAATACAGCTTAATAAGGCCAAAGACCGAAGGAGATTGATCTTACCAAAACTAAAGACTAATAGAATGATTCCTTTCATGGAACCTAAATAACCCAAAATAGTTATAGGTATCAACTATAAACCATGATTGGATGGACTAAATGAGTCTAATCCATTCTTAAGGAAATAAACCATCATTACCATTTCCATGTTAAGTACCTACCAAGTACCATCATTGCACTTTTGGTGGTAAGGGAAAACAAAGACCTATTTTATCAAATAGGAGAATGTTATCCAATTAGTCCTCAATTAAGACTGTCAGGACAAGAAGAAGCCCTAATCATTGAATCTTCAATGAGAAAGGAAACAAACTTATAGAGTTGAAAGAAATCAAATAATTAAAAGCCATGGCTCAGAGACAGGTATTAATGGATTCCAGGAAGAATCTGGACAAGGGATATATTCAATTATAGCCAGTAAGATCACCATGGAGTTTGAGAAAAGATTTAGTCTGCATAAGTCAGAACCACACTTCGGAAACGTGAGAGAGATCAAACTTCGAGGACGAAGTTTAGTTTAAGGGGTAGAGACTGTAATATCCCAGGTAATGGGGTTACAAAAATAGAGGAAACAGATGTGTGCATTGCATTCATGCATAGAAAATCTGGGGAATTTTCGCGCTTTAAAGTAAAACAGTCACAGTAACTGAAGTTTCACTTGACCTTGGTGAAATTGAAGTAGCTCATCAAGTCAAGCGCTATAAACCTCAATGTGACTTTGTGAAAACTTAGTTTTGGGTAGAGATGATTTGATCTAAGGGGTTAGATCAAATGGAACTAATAATCAACATAACAACATTTTACTCAATGATCAATTGCTTGATCTTATAAAAGATTATAATATGGTAATCCTTGCCATAACATATGAACATCCATTTAATTAGAAATCAAGTAACAATAAAATGGAAAAACCATTCTTGACTATCTTCTCCCTGTCTTAAAACTAATCCATAATCCTACCATGAAACCTCAGGGTATTCACTCCACTTCAACATTGGAGTTATAACAAGAAGATCCACTCCAGAAATAGATATTCTTCTTCATTCCAAGTTATTACACATCAAACCTAGAGAGGTGAGAGTTCTATTATAATTATTAGAGAAGTAATAACAAATCTTGAGCTAAACCTTGGATATACATCCAAGTATTCAAATCATCATCTCTAAGAGAAACCCTAGGATATTATCCAAGACAATTTCTAGAGAGATAAATCATTTATATTTAACATAGACATTGATGATCACATCAACCTCTAGGAAGCCTAACCTTAGGTTAGTATTAAAGTCCTTCCCAAATAAGAGAGAGACCAATCATACTAATTCTAGCTTTACCTATTTAAGAATCAAGGATAAACTTTGAACTAAAGTATTAGGAAAACCATTTCATCTTGGAGTGGTGAGATAATCAAGATAGCCAAGTGGAGATTTAGACTTAATACCTATTGAGATATTGTGAGTACACCATAAACCCTAGAATAACCATTCCTTTATAATAGAGCTCAAGCTTTGGTGTTATACTCAAGATAGATGAGGCAACACTTGAATTGAAGGGAGAGAATTATCCATATATCCTGATGATTAAATCATCATTCCCTGAGAAGAATCATAAGTAATTACCTCATGCATTCTCCTGGGATATAAATCTAATGAGATAACCATGACCATGTCCACCTAAGGAATTATAAGAGAAGTACTATACCCTTGCTACTCAAGATAACACTTGATCTTGGAAGTGAGAAACTAGTTCATAAGAGATACTTAAGGAAGCCAAACCTTTGATCATTACAAGTTGGGTAATGATCATAAACCCTAAAAACTTGAGGTAGAAATAATAAAGACAAGTTGATCATGCCTAAAACATGATCATGTTCTTGAGGTATGTGAGGATAAGTTAAATCCTAATAGTATAAGTAGATATTATCCAACACATAAAATCATAGGGGAACTATTAGAAAACCTAAACCATTTCCCATATGATAATTAGGGAGACAACTGAATAGTAACAAACCTTTGTCTAGGCCAGCCTTATATCAATCCAAAGGATCTTGGATTGAACCATCCTATGTGTGGTGAGGAAGAGCAACTATAGATAAAGTAATATGGTGTTAAATCACATATAGAACTTATAACCATATCTCCAACTAACTTGTGAATTACTTGATGATCACAAGTTAAACCCAAAACCATATCTTAATTCTATTTTATGTATCACTTGGGTGATCACAAATAAAACCTAGTCCACATTTGAGTTTCAACCCATGTATATTGAGGCACACCCAACTATTTTCTCAAACAAATAAAATTCTCCTGAGTGGAGTAAGATCTACTCTAATCATTCAAATCCAAGACTTAAGAAGGTAATACCAATAGCCATGGGAACAAACCAACCTTAATCTCCAATATTTATAAATATTGGGGCACATGAAATCATGCCCATAAAACTATAATCCTAAATAAAAAACCAAATAGTTGGCTTTACTTTCCAGATAATTTCTTACAAAGAAATACCACACGAAACAATAACCATCACTAGATAATTAGTAAGGCCCTTTTGGAAAATAATTTAGAACCTTTTATAGATGGATTATAAAATCAAAATATATGAAATATTCTATCCTCAACCCAATACTGTTAACTATGTGTCATGTGTTAATGCACACATATAGAAACCTAATCCAAAACATATTACTATTAACCATTTTTATTAGTTTCCATCTACTTGAAATAAGAAAAACCTGCAAAAGAGAATTCAAAACAGAATTCAAATTAGAAAACAGAAAATAAAAACAGAAAAAGAAATGAGAGAAGAAAAAACTCACCTGGCCGTGGCAGCCCTGGCCGTAGCCCAAGAGCAACCCACCATCACAGCCCAACACCATCACCATCCCAGCCAAATCAGCCCAGAGTCGGCCCAAGTACCTATTCATCCACAAAAACACGCAGACATCCATCGTCTTCCTCCTCTCTGGCATGCTCGACACGGCAACGTCGGCCACCTCCACGTCCTCGTCGCCGATAAGCATCAGCCGGATGCGAGCACCATACCAGAACCCGAACACATGATCGTGAAATCCGCGGCCAGTAGGATCATCAAGATTTGGGCGCCGAAACCCTAACCCAAACCACCTCCGCATCCTGGCCACACGTCGCCGATGCTCACCGTCGAAATCGACCTCACCGGGAGCTATAAAGGGTGCCATCGAACCGACGGTGAACCTAGAAACCCTAGGCGCCATTCTAATCTCTCTCTAACCCTCTCTATGTCCCGCAAACCACCGTGTTCTGTCGCCGGAGTTGAGCGAGAAGCCACCGTTTGGGACCACCCCGGACTCCGTGGAGTGGACGAGGAGCTCTGCCACGCCGAGTAGATCATCCCGTATCAAAGAATCGAGAAGGGGAAACTTCAATCGCCGAAATCAGCCAATTCCCTTCCGCTCGGGTTCGCCGGAAACCTCGACCGTGCCATCATCTCCGACCATCCCGGGCCTCGTCAAGCAGTTCATCAGCTTCAGGTGATCCTCACGCATCTGTAGGACTTTAAATCACGCCGTTTAGTAGCCCGTAGCATCATCTAGCAAGTTGGCCGGCGAGCGCCGCCGCCTCACGGTTCGCCGGAGTTCCTCCGGTGACCATTTCGTGGTGGCGAGACCACCAGCATGCTCAGCACGCCAAGACGCGTCAAATGAAACCTCCCGACCTTCCTCCCGTGGCCTAAATCGCCGTCGCCGTCGTTCGCTGACCCGACCGGCGATGGTTGACCGGCGGGATGACGTGTCCAGGGACCCCACAGGAGTGTTTGACTTGGTCAGAGCTGCGTGGCAGCTGGCGTGGTCTAAGGCCCACCAGTCAGTCTCGGTGGGTGGGAGCTGTCCGGGTAGATTTAGGTTTTTCATTTAAATTTAAATCCAGGAAATATCTGATACTTTGCAAATTCATATAAAATTCATTATAACTCAGAAAAAGGTAAATAATATATCAAAATTCTTAGAAAAGTAAACTCTATCCAATAAAAATATAAAATGAAAATTTTATTTTTAATAAAAATTCAATTATTTAATACTTGTTATTTAAGCTTTTTATTTTAATTCTTAATACAATTAAAACTCAGAAATTAGGAAAAACTATCCAAATTAAATAAAAACCAATAAATAAATAAAGAAAAACATGAAATCTAATTTTCTTTATTATTATTTGTTAAATCTTTATTAGAGAGATTTAAAACCTAATTAATAATTACCCAATTATTAATTGCTTAAAAAGAATAAAATGCCAACTTCAATATTATTTTTATTTCCAAGTTACTAATAACTTCAACTTTACCATGAAGTTATTAATCATTGAACCATAGGGTAAATAGCAAACCCTAATTCCATATGGAATGATATTACAACCCTATCATTTCATTGGAAACCCTAAACCCTAAATTCATTTAGAATCTAGTTCCATTATTACATGTGAACCCTAATTTGCTTCTAACCTAAAACCAAGGTTAGAACAGGTGATCATGGTACTTTATTTCAAATGATAGAGCCATCATTAGCAATTAAAAGACATACCTATGTCCACATAAAATGTAGAACCCTATCACTAGCAATTTAGTATTCCATGTATGCATATCACTAAACCTAGTTGATCAAGTAGGATCAACCAAGTGTAAACCCTAGATCCTATTACCAAAGCCATCATCCTTATTCATTCCTATTTATCATCACACCATTGTGATGAACCCTAACAGTACCCATACCTATTATTTTGCACTACATATCCTTGTTCCACTAAACCCTACTAGTGTTGGATACTTATGAACCATCCTATTTAGAAACCAACCATTCTTTACTTAGGGAATTAAATAGCAAACCTAAACAACCTCAACCCTAATTGATATACTTCTTATTACTTAAGAAGTATGTTCTTCGAAAGTTATTCTTTTGAAGAAAATAAGAATCACCATCAACCCTGCTTATAAGAACCTATAAACCCTAGCTAGCAATCACCAGCCAGCTGAACCAACCTTGATAGCAACCATGTATAAATACTTGCTTGGGATGCCTAAGCTTAACTCAGCCTTACCAGCCTTAGGTATTGATGAATCCAACCTTGTTTGGATCCATCTAAATCTTACTCAGAAAAAATTAGTTGAAACCATAGTAAACCATAGAACTCCACAACCTTAATTATCATACTTGTTCTTTATTAAAGAACATGTTCTTCAAAAGTTATTCTTTTGAAGTATATGATAATTAACCATGCCATGTAGTGCTAAAACCAACCACTATTCATTACATGTTAGGATTATACCAAATGTTATAGTTGTGTGCTATTAATATTATTGTGATGATATATTGCAGCACCTGTTTATGATACCATGTAACCACACCTTAATAAGAACCTTGTTTGTAAATCACTCTAAAAGTGCAACACACCCTGAATCAATCATTACAACTCACTGATCCTAAATCATCGGGGTTAGGTCACGCTTAGAGCGATTGCATCTCATTCTTATGCATTATTGCATCCTTGCCAATCTCTTAAACATCGTCCTTACCGGACGATGATGCTATTTCAGAATTTGGAGTTATTACGCATCGAAGACCTTGCCTGCATAATCTTGCAGTCAAGAAAGGCAAGTTCATCACTTGCTCATGTCCTTTGATTATTTCTATCAAATTACTTGCAAAGTACTATGGTTATCACTATTGCATAAAAACCAAAACCACTACTTTCATAACTATGAATATGACTATGTGGTGGGCAATGGAACCATGGATTGTGTTGATATGGTGGAGGTTCCATTGCACGGGTTTATATCCATCTAGGATTAAACAACAAATGTCACCAGTGATTCTTGTGCCGTAATACCCGTGTTAACCATAAGATCCGGAGTGGGACGGAGTAGTCAAAAGTGTTTCCACCTCTCGTTCATCAACGGATGCGCTTTACCGTAGACACTTGTATCTGTC
This sequence comes from Lolium perenne, assembly GCF_019359855.2. NCBI lineage: Eukaryota > Viridiplantae > Streptophyta > Magnoliopsida > Poales > Poaceae > Lolium > Lolium perenne. The sequence continues at coordinate 35,653,816 of NC_067250.2, forward strand.
GGCGGCAAGCGGTAGGCTGGGGAAGCCTTAAGTCCCCACGGCACAGTCCGTAGACACTTGTCGTTCGAAGAACAAGCGGTAGGCTGGGGAAGCCTTAAGTCCCCACGGTATTGCGGTCTATGATGGGTTGCAGCTACCGGCGTAGGAGTGTATGGTAGAGCCCAGCACTGTCGTCGTGGTCGGGGTCCACCCTGAAATTACGGGAATAATGGGACCGGCGTGGACCCAGGGTCGGGGCATGCAACAAAGGGTGGGTGTTCGAGGTAGCGGAGGAACATGATTGGCTAGACCTTATACCGGGCCTCACACCAAAGGAAGTGTGCACGAGAACATGACTCGGTTGGCACCAAGGTTAAGATCTCTTATGGGTAAAGCAACACACCTCTGCAGAGTGTAAAGAACCGTGACCTGTCACTCCCTGTTCCGGGATATGGAACTGCGAACGCGGCCGGAAAGGAGCTCCATGAAGTTCTAGTAAACCGGTGAAGGCTGACGGACATAGTTCTTCTGAATAAAAGCAACCTTTTGAAGAAATGGTTATGAAAACCTGCATTGGTATTAGACTTCCTGGTCTAATGCTGTAGCTAGTGCATTAAACACCTCTTTCCTATAATGAACTTGTTGAGTACGCTCGTACTCATCCCACTCTTAAATCCCCTGCTTAGATATGGAGGCATCGAAGGAGGATCTACAGTGCAACTCGAAGAACGAGGAGTCAACAACTACTTCAAGATACAGGACCCTGTCAGAGGAGTCAGATACCACATCCATCAAGGAGAAAACCTAGTTTAACCATAGAAGGGAACCAGCTTCCTAAACCTAGCTCCTAAGTAGCTAGAATCTATTCTTAGCCTCTGCAGCTAGTTAAATACTCTACAAATAGAGTTCGTGATAAGATTAGACTACGAGTCGTTCTTCTGGAGTTATTTGTAGTTTTACCTCATTGTAAAGTAGGAGGTTGTGATGATCTTATGTAACAGAGTCGGTGTTGTAATTCTATAGACATACCTTGGACCCGCATATGTTTCTGTTGTACCACTCTGAGCGATATAATACTAGTGGAACGGTGTTTCATTGGTGTTATATCAGACTTGCATACTACACCATGCAGTGGTATGCCGGGTCACCACAGTTCGACTATAGGAGCAGTTGTTAAGGCTTTCTTTAGAGTTTCAAAAGCTTCCTTACAATCATCATCAAAAACAAAAGGTACATCTTTTTGAAGAAGATTAGTAAGACGCTTTGAAATCTTGGAGAAGTCTTTAATAAACCTCCTATAAAACCCAGCGTGACCAAGAACACTACGAATACCTTTAACATCCCTAGGATAGGGCATCTTCTCAATTGCTTCAACTTTAGCTCTATCAACTTCAATACCTCTCTCGGAAATTTTATGTCCCAATACAATTCCTTCATTAACCATAAAGTGGCATTTCTCCCAATTAAGAACAAGGTTAGTTTCTTCACATCTCTGCAAAACTTTATCAAGGTTCCGCAAGCAATTATCAAAAGAATTCCCATAGACAGAAAAATCATCCATGAATACCTCTACAATACTCTCGCAAAAGCCATGAAAAATAGAAGACATGCATCTTTGAAAAGTAGCAGGAGCATTACATAAACCAAAAGGCATACGTCTATAAGCATAAGTTCCATAGGGACAAGTGAAAGTGGTTTTCTCTTGTTCCTTAGTTTTAACAGCAATTTGTGAAAACCCAGAATAACCATCAAGAAAGCAAAAATGAGTATTTTTAGATAACCTTTCTAACATTTTATCAATAAAAGGCAAAGGGTAATGATCTTTTTTAGTAACCTTATTAACTTTACGATAATCAATGCACATTCTATACCCTACAACTACTCTTTGAGGTATGAGCTCATCATTATCATTAGGCACAACAGTCATTCCTCCTTTCTTAGGAACACAATGCACAGGACTAACCCATCTACTATCAGCAATAGGATATATAATACCAGCTTCAAGAAGTCTTAATACCTCATTTCTTACCACATCCTTCATCTTAGGAATTAGACGACGCTGAGGTTCAACAACAGGCTTCACATCATCTTCCATATTAATGGCGTGTTGGCAAATAGAGGGAGAAATCCCCTTCAAGTCATCAAGAGTGTAGCCAATAGCACCTCGGTGTTTCTTCAATATTTCCAATAACCTTTCTTCTTCAAACTCTGAAAGCTTAGAACTAATAATAACAGGATATATTTTCTTATCATCAATATGAGCATATTTAAGATTATCAGGCAATGGTTTTAAATCAAAAACAGGATCTTCCTTTGGTGGCGGTGTTGTACCCAGATCTTCTACCGGTAAATCATGCTTAAGAATAGGTTGACGAAGAAAAATTTCATCAAGCTCATCTCTTTCTTCCCTAAAAACTTCAATCTCGCTATTCTCCAAATGTTGCTGCAAAGGATTATTAGGAGCAAGAGTAATAGATGCACACTGTTCAACTCTAAAATCATTATTAGGCAAATCAGCTTTATAAGGAGTTTTGGTAAATTTAGAGAAGTTAAACTCATAAGATTCACCAGCAAATTTAGTCAAATTTTTTTATTTCTTGCAATCTATAATAGCTCCACAAGTATTTAGAAAAGGTCTACCAAAAATGATAGGACAATATTTACTAGCAGCAGAACCAAGTACCAAAAAGTCAGCAGGATATTTAATCTTACCGCATAGAACTTCCACATCTCGAACAATACCAATTGGAGAGATAGTTTCTCTATTAGCCAACCGAATAACCACGTCAATATCTTCAAGTTCACAAGAACCAATTTCGTGCATAATCTCCGTGTAAAGCTCATAAGGAATAGCACTAATACTTGCACCAATATCATATAAACCATAATAACAATGATCACCAATTCTAACAGATAACATAGGAACACTAGCTTGCTTAGACTTATTAGGATGTGAAACAATATTAGAAGCATCTTCACAGAAAATAATATGACCATCCTCCACATTTTAAGTCACAAGATCTTTAACTATTGCAACAGCAGGTTCAACTTTTATTTGTTCTTCAGGTTCTATAGGTTTCTTTTCACTTTTATGAACCGCACTATTTATAACAGAGTACTCCTTCATTTTAGCAGGGAAAGGAGTTTTTTCAATATAAGCTTCAGGAATAACATGATCAACAGTTTCAACTACAACACATTTATTTATAGATGAATCAATTTTATCTTTATATGGTTCATGATACTTATCACAATTCTTCTTAGGCAATTCATAATGAGAGGCAAAAGCTTTATAAAGATTTGCAGCAACTTGAGAATAAAGACCATAAGTAGCACTCATATTACGAAATTTATCAGTATCCATAAAAGCTTCAATGCATTTGTAATCATAATTTATACCTGATTCTCTATCTTTGTCGGTCTCCCATCCTTCAGTATTTTCCTGGATCCGATTAAGAAGGTCCCTTTTAAACTCCTCCTTGTTGCGTGTAAATGATCCAGAACAAGAAGTATCCAGCAAGGTCTTGTCTTCAAAAGAAAGTCTTGCATAGAAATTGTCAATAATAACATTACCAGGAAGCTCATGAATGGGGCATTTGAGCATTAAAGACTTCAATCTCCCCCACGCTTGGGCAATACTCTCTCCATCATGAGGCCAAAAATTATATATGCGGTTCCGATCCTTGTGAATTTCACTTGGAGGATAGAACTTAGAATAAAACCGGGGCACAATATCATTCCATTCAAGAGAATCCTCATTATCCAGTAATTTATACCAATGCGCCGCTTTACCAGACAGCGATATAGAGAATAGTTTCTTCCTCACTTCATCCATAGCAATACCTGCACACTTGAATAAACCGCATAATTCATGTAAGAATAGTAAATGATCTCCAGGGTGGACAGTTCCATCCCCTGTATAACGGTTATCCACTACACGTTCAATAATTTTCATAGGTATTTTGTATGGTATCTCTTCCTCACCTGGCGCCTCATCCACTACCTTTGCAGTAGTAGTAGATTTTCCAAATAAAAACTCAAGAGAAGATCTCTCCATAATAAATTATGGCAGCAGGCAGAAATAAAATCAGCACAAACAGTAGAAATTTCCCTTACCAATTCCACTTACCAATAGCGCTTCACTCCCCGGCAACGGCGCCAGAAAATAGTCTTGATGACCCACAAGTATAGGGCGTGTATCGTAGTATCTTCGATAAGTAAGAATGTCGATCCCAACGAGGAGCAGAAGGTGTTGACGAGCAGTTTCGATGAAGGATTCACTGTAAATACTCACAGACAAGTATTCAGGGGGTTTTGATGTAGCAGATGAATAAAGTACGAGTAAGTAAAGTGCGAGAGTAACAATTGCAGCGAGTGGCCCAATCCTTTTTAGCACAAAGGACAAGCCGGTTTGTTTACTTATAATGACCAAACGTTCTCGAGGACACACGGGATTTTAGTCTAGTGCTTTCGCTACATACGGCTAATTAATCTTCATTGTTTTGATAAGTGTTGTGTGGGTGAACCTATGCTAATGTACCGCCCTTCCTAGGACTAATACATACTTGTGATTATACCCCTTGCAAGCATCCGTAACTACAAGAAAGTAATTAAGATAAATCTAACCACAGCCTTAAACTCTGAGATCCTGCTATCCCTCCTGCATCGATATACCAACGGGGGTTTAGGTTTCTGTCACTCCGGCAACCCCGCAATTGGCAAACGAGTACAAGATGCATTCCCCTAGGCCCATAAAGGTGAAGTATCGTGTAGTCGACGTTCACACGACACCACTAGAAGAATAACACCACAACTTAAATATCATAACATTGAATATTACTCAACCATACTTCACTACTAACATTTAGACTTCACCAATGTCCTCAAGAACTAAACGAACTACTCACGAGACATCATATGGAACATGATCAGAGGTGATATGATGATGAATAACAATCTGAACATAAACCTTGGTTCAACGGTTTCACTCAATAGCATCAATAACAAGTAGAAATCAACACCGGGAGAGTTTCCCCTATCAAACAATCAAGATCAAACCCAAATTGTTACAGCGGTGATGATGTGCAGCGGTGGAGACGGCGGTGATGATGATGGAGATGATGATGATGGTGATGGAGATGATGTCCAGCTCGATGACGGTGACGATGGCGTCGATTTCCCCCTCCGGGAGGGAATTTCCCCGGCGGATCTCAGCCTGCCGGAGAGCTCTTTTCTCTCTGGTGTTCTCCGCCCCGCAGAGGCGGCTGTGACTCTTCGCGACCTATCCCCTGAAGCTTAGGTTTTCGGGACGAAGACGTTCGCGAAGAAAAGGAGGTGAGAGGGGGATGTGGGCCCCCTCCTCACAGGGCGGCGCGGCCAGGCCTTGGGCCACGCCGGCCTATGAGGTGGGCCCACCTCGGGTCCCCTCGGCTCCCCCTTCTGGATCCCTTCGTCTTCTGGAAAAATAGGATTTTCCATATAATTTCCGTCGACTGTTGATCTTCCGAAATATTGCATTCTGACGGCGCTTTTTCCAGCAGAATCCTGACTCCGGTGCGCGATCCTCCAATAATCATGAATCATGCAAAATAGATGAAATAACATAAGTATTATCCCCAAATATGAAATATATCAATGAATAACAGCAAATTATGATATAAAATAGTGATGCAAATTGGACGTATCAGAGCCATGGCAACATTTATATTAAGCCGGGTGGAGTGAGAGTAGAGTTCAAAAAAATGCTCATGCAAGGGGTTATTGCCGGTCCAAAGGTCGGTCCAGAAAGCCGTCGAAACCCCATTGCCAATGGAGACCTTGGTGATGGAGTGAAAGACCCCGAGTCCGGAAACAATGTCCTTCCATACGGGGGTGTCGTGGTGGTGCGCGTTGCCGAGGTCCCTAGAGTCATTCCAGTCGTACCGACGACAGAACCAGGAAGCCCAGGGAGCAGTGGTGTCGGAGTGAAGTTTAGTGAGGAATTTTCTTAATAGGGTGGAGTTTTGAGAACGGATGGAGAGGATGCCCAGTCCTCCAAACTTTTTGGGGTGCATACATCACTGCAGGCAACTTTGCAGTTTCCACCATGGCAAGTTTTGTCTCCGGTCCAGAGGAAGGCTCTTCGCCTTTTGTCAATGGCCTCGATAACACCGGCGGGAAGAAGCCCAGCAGCCATGGCGTGGGCAAGCATGGCCGTAAGAACAGAGTTTACTAGAATCAAGCGTCCCCCGAGAGGGAGGCACCGACCACGCCACCCCGAAAGGTGCATGTCGCTCTTATGAATAATGGGGGCGAAATCCGAAGGGAAGAGTTTGTAAATAGAGAGGGGAAGCCCTAGGTAGGTTTGAGGAAAGGAGGAGACAACACACCCAAAGGCGTTGGCCATAGAGAGGGCCGTCGCTTGGTCTGTCATGATGGGAAGGAAAGTGCTTTTGTGGAAGTTGATGACGAGGCCAGTGGTCGCAAAGAAATCATCAAGGACCTATTTTAGGTTCGCAACGTGCTTGGGGACGGTCCGGATGATGATAAGGGTGTCATCAGCGTACTGAAGGACAGGGCAAGGAAGGTCATCGACGAGAGGGTGTAAGAGGAGGCCGTCGCGAGAGGCCTGGAGGATCATCTGCTGCAGGACATCGACGGTGATGTTAAACAAGAAGGGGGATAGAGGGTCACCCTGTCTGAGTCCGTGGTGGAATTGGATCCATCTGTTGGGCACACCATTAAGGAGGACCGCCGTCTGACTTGTCTGGTTGAGCATTTTGATCCAGGAGCGCCAGAGCTGCGGAAACCCTTTTGCAAGGAGAATGCGGTCCATGGCGTCCCAGCTGATGGAGTCGAAGGCTTTCCAGAAGTAGAGCTTGAAGACGGCGGCGGGAGCCGCACGTTTGTGACAGCTCTGCACAATGTCAGCCGCGTACACAAAATTTTCAGCAATATAACGACCCGAAATAAACCCAGTCTGGTCGGGGTGGACAAGATAGGGGATGAGGTCGCGGAGTCTAAGGGTGAGGCATTTTGTGTGCACTTTGAGGCAACCGTTTTGAAGAGAGATGGGACGGAAGTTATCTGGCTTATTAGCCCCATCTTTTTTTGGTTGGAGAACAATGTGGGATTTGTTTATGGACCTCAGGTTAAGGTTGTGAAAGCTAGAAAGGGAATCAAAGAGGTTCGTCTTGACCAGGTCCCAATTCTTTTTGAAGAAGGCGGACCTCAGGTTAAGGTTGTGAAAGCTAGACTTGTCGTTCATGGTGAAAATGGCAGAACGGATCTCTTCAAGCGAGAAGGGTCGGATCAGGGCAGCAACCTGAGAGGGTGTGAGAGAAGTGGAGGAGACAAGGGAGGCCAGGTCAAGTTGACCAGTAGATGTGACAGGAGTGCCGAAGAGGTTTTTAAAGAAATTGTGAAAAAACGCGGCTTTTGCCTGATGAGCGAAAACCACATTGCCATCCTGATCGTCAAGGTTTTTAATTTGGTTTATTCGAAGGCAGCCAGAGGCGCATAGGTGGAAGTACCTGGTGTTTTCATCTCCAAGGATGCAGTTCTTGATCTTCGCGTGTTGCCTCCAGTACTAGGTCGTCTTGTTGGAGACTTTTTGGCTGAGGGCAGTTTTGGCAAGGGAGCGGAGGCGCCTTTCAAGAACAGAGAGGTTTCGGTGTTCCTCGAGACGATCAGAGAGAGAGATGACTGCACGGCAATTGAGGAGATAAATAGGCGTTAGCTTATGATCTTTAGCGCAAGCCCTAGCAGCCGAGCGAACTCTTTTCTGCCTAAGGCAGAGATCGCCAACGACAGAGAGGTGTAAGTGCCTAGGGCCAACGTTGTTCCAGTTATCATGAACAATGGCAGGAAAGGAGTGATGAGTAAGCCAGGAGTTTTCCATACGGAAGACAACATTGCAGGGGCCTTTTGACAAAGCAGTAAGGTGGAGGGCGATGTGGTCGGAGGTGGGTCAAGCTGAAGAGGTGAGAGTGGAGTCCGGCAGCGCAAGGCTCCAGTCCGGGTTGACTAGGACTCTGTACAGGCGTGCCAAGATAGGAGTGTTTTGCTGGTTGGACCAGGTGAACTGGCGGTCGAGGAGCGGGATTTCCAGAAGGCCGAGGTTGTTGATAAAGTCATTGAATAAGGCGGCTTCGGAAGAGTTGAAGTTGCCATTAGACTTATCGCGGGGGGTCTGGACAAGGTTAAAATCCTCCATGATGGTTGTCGGCCCAGAGACCGAGGAGTAGATGAGGGCCAGAGAGTTTAGGAAATCCTGCTTTTGGTCGTGGAGACAGGGCCCATAAACGTTTATAATAGTGAAGGAGAAGTTGTTGGACCGGCAGGAGAAAGTTGTGGTGACCGAGAAGTCTTCAATAGAGTGGTGGGTAAGTTGTAGGTGGCTGTCATCCTAGGCAGTAGTGATACCTCCGGAGGCGCCGTCAGAAGGTTTGGAAACAAAAAAACAGAATTTTGGCGGGAGGAAGGAGGAGGCGAGGAAAGAGGAGATGTCGTTGAGCTTAGTTTCTTGAAGAAGCAAAATAGAAGGAGTGGCGAGCTTGATCTCCGCCCTGACATCATCTCGCTTTTGACGCATACCAAGACCGCGAACGTTCCAGCAATACAAGGTGATATTGCTTAACATGATGGAGAAAAAGACACCGAAGGAGGCTACACACAAATAGCACAGCACAACTCAAATTGGAAAGGCAGAAATCAAGGTTAACATCAACTAAGCGTCCAGTACAGGGGACAACAGACGAGCAAGGTCTTAGCTCCATAAGGTGAAGATTACAACTTGGGTTACAAGAAATAAGAGCACAACCAACAAGCTGGCTCATAATAAAGCAGCCAAGGGTGGAAAAGCCGGTCAGCAAAGATGGACGCCCAGAGTAGATAGTGGTTGGCTGCATATAGAGCTGGCCAAAGTGCAATACTGAAGAAGCAGAAGGGTGGCGAGGGAGCAGGAATCCAGCGGTGGAGGCTAACATGGCTTCACCGTGAGCACCTCGGACGAGCCAGAAACCAGGCCAAGGTCCGTACAGGGAATATCACAAGCCTTGGCGAGCACAACGATGGCCTCAGCTGGCAGCTCACGGTCCTCCTCAATGGCAACAACCAACAGGTCGTCAGCCAACAGCTCACCGCACCGGCAGGAGTTCTCAGCAGCAGCGCCATCGAGAAGATCCTTCTTCCGAGCGATCGCCTGGTCGATGATGGAGACATAGAGGGCATGGGCGAGGCGGGAGAAGCGCCGAGGCTGCCTTGAGGGCGGCGATGAGTGCCAGAGGGTTTATGCCGGAGCTGGGGAGAGGCACCGGGCAGGGAATAGAGGGATAAGGGCGCGTGACGTGGGCATAACCCTCCGGTTACTCGACATTGCCATACCCGGTGCAAACTATGAAGCTGGACCAGCACAAGGACTCGACAAGCTGGACCCGCAAGGAATATCAACTTGGACTACAAGGAAAGAAGACTCCAACACGAATCCTACTAGGACTCTTGTAAACCCTAGTTTGGCTAATATATAAAGCTAGGCAGGGGCACCCCTTAGGGCACACACAATCAGAAACATAAATCATAGAGGCGACACGCCTAGACACCGCAACCCGCCAACTAGAACTAGATCAGATACAACTACTCCGCCTATGGCGGCCCCCTGTACTCATATATTCATATACTGGATTGCTAGCAGGACGTAGAGATCCTCCACCGCGGGGACGTGAACCTGGGTACGTCGTGTACAGCCTCGCTCCCAGAACGTCCATCGTCGCCTTTCTCTAAAACCCAAGCCCCTCATGGTGGGCATTGCCGAGGAACCGCCTCGTCAATTGGCGCCGTCTGTGGGAAACGCGACGCTGGATTTCGTTATCCGGGCGGGATCCATCTACATCGTCATCAAGTTCTACATCTACGATCCACGACCAGACCAGATCACATCTAGCTTGTGCTGCTCCTCAGCTGGATCAGTTTCTCTGTCGACAGATTCCAACAATAGCAAGTTATCCCATGTCTGCGCTCCAACCATGGCTAGCATACAATTGGTATCCGTGCCCGGATCAAATCTCAGCAATCAGGCGACAGCAGCTTCGTATTGGAAGAAATAAAGAGAAGAAAAAGCAGCAGCCGCGGGCGGATCAAGTCCCAAGGTCACGTCCCAGGAAGACAAGAAGATCATTCATGGCCATTGAATCTATTTATGCAGAGGTGACACGGGAACAACACAATAATTTGGCCGCCAGCCGAATACAATTCGAATCCACAATACGGACCAGATGGCAGTCATTCACCACTAGTGCTTAACGCTCCCAAGGAAAAGATGAATCAGGACTATCAAGATGAATCAATCTGATGCGTGAGGCACGCAGGAATTATCTGGTCTAAAGCGAGAGTACAAGTTTCAAGGGAAAGCAACGTGTGAGGGATAATTCTGAAGAAAATTACACATGCCGAGTCGATCGGAAGACGTGATTCGCGAGTCCGCCCATCGTTCATCCGATACAAGGACCAGGTTTTTGCGCCATAATATGACTGCAGATCGGAACAAGCTTCGACTGCTTCACCATGCATAGTCGCCACGCTTGGGGGCTCGCCTGCCATGGACCCGACATCGCGGACCCGATATATTCGGGTGCTTGCCCCGTCAACTGCTCTGCTCGGTCGACCGCGCCCGTCATGGCGCACTCATCTTACCCGAGAGTTCGCCGGCCATGGACCCAACATCGCGGACCCGATATATTCTGGCGCTCGTTTCGTCAACTGCTCTGCTCGGCTGACCGTGCCCACCGTCACGCACTCATTATACTGGGGCTCGCCTGCCGCGGACCCGACATTACGGACCCGATATATTCAGATGCTCACCCGTCGCGGATTGGCCACATCAACTGCGTCCTCTTCATCGGCCACGTCAGCCAAGGCGCTGCATGGGCTATTTTGGATGGCGCAATTACTTCAGCTGTGCCCGCCGCACCGACTATTTTGGATGGCGCAATTACTTCAGCTGCGCCCGCCGCACCGACTATCTTGGATGGCGCAATTACTTCAGCTGCGCCCGTCGCATGGACTATCTTTGGCCCATCGGGAGTGCCGGTTCGCTGGAACCGAAGAAGACATGAAGACTATTACTCCCATCGGGAGCGCCGGTTCGCTGGAACCCAAGAAGATATGAAGACTATTACTCCCATCGGGAGCACCGGTTCGCTGGAACCCAAGAAAATATGAAGACTATTACTCCCATCGGGAGCGCCGGTTCGCTGGAACCCGAGAAGATATGAAGACTCAAGTTTTGAAGAATTGCAGTAATTCGGGACACCTGAACTGCATCGTCAGGAACCTTGTTCGTATATTACAACGAACCTCGGGGCTCACAGTCCCTTGAAGATTCGACTGGGCTCACGGTCCCTTGAAGATTTGACTGTGCTCATAGTCCCTTGAAGATTCGACTGGGCTCAAGGTCCCTTGAAGATTCGACTGGGCTCACGGTCCCTTGAAGATTTGACTGTGCTCACAGTCCCTTGAAGATTTGACTGTGCTCACAGTCCCTTGAAGATTCGACTGGGCTCACGGTCCCCTGAAGATTATTTCGGGGACCTTGCTCTTTTCCTTTGCTATAGATGCCTCAAAGAGTGCCGCAAATAGCAAAGATCATGAAGCAACGGGGACCTTGCTCTTTTCCTTTGCTATAGATGCCTCAAAGAGTGCCGCAAATAGCAAGGATCATGAAGCAACGAAGACCTTGCTATTTTCCTTTGCTATAGATGCCTCAAATAGTGCCGCAAATAGCAAGGATCATGAAGCAACGGGGACCTTGCTCTTTTCCTTTGCTATAGATGCCTCAAAGAGTGCCGCAAATAGCAAGGATCATGAAGCAACGAAGACCTTGCTATTTTCCTTTGCTATAGATGCCTGATACGTCTCCAACGTATCTATAATTTCTGATGTTCCATGCTTGTTTTATGACAATACCTACATGTTTTGCTCACACTTTATAATGTTTTTATGCGTTTTCCGGAACTAACCTATTAACAAGATGCTGAAGTGACAGTTCCTGTTTTCTGCTGTTTTTGGTTCCAGAATGGCTGTTCGGGCAATATTCTCGGAATTCGACGAAACGAAGACCAAACATCATAATTCACCAAGACGGACCAGGACACCGAAGGGGAGTCAGAGGGGAGGGCTGGCGCCCCCAGACCATAGGACGGCGCGACCTGGAAGGGGGGCGCACCGCCCTATGGGGTGGGACCCCCAGGCGCCCTTCTGCGCCGCCTCTTCGCCTATATAAGCCCTTTCGACCTAAAAACACGATACCAATTGACGAAACTCCAGAAAGACTCCAGGGGCGCCGCCGCCATCGCGAAACTCCAATTCGGGGGACAGAATCTCTGTTCCGACACGCCGCCGGGATGGGGAAGTGCCCCCGGAAGCCATCTCCATCGACGCCACCGCCTCCATCATGCTTCGTGAGTAGTTCCCCCATGGACTACGGGTTCTAGCAGTAGCTTGTAGGTACTCTCTATCCCATGTACTTCAATACAATGATCTCATGAGCTGCCTTACATGATTGAGATCCATCTGATGTAATCGGTGTTGTGTTTGTTGGGATCCGATGGATGATACATTATGATTAGTCTATCTATAAAGTTTGTGAAGTTATTGTTGCTGCAATCTTGTTATGCTTAATGCTTGTCACTAGGGACCGAGTGGCATGATCTTAGATTTAAGCTCTATAATTATTGCTTAGATTGTATCTACAAGTTGTTTGCACATATTGCTATCCGGAACCCGAGGCCCCAAAGTGACAGAAATTGGGACAACCGGAGGGGAAGGCTGTGATATGAGGATCACATGTTTTCACCAAGTGTTAATGCTTTGCTCCGGTGCTCTATTAAAAGGAGTACCTTAATAGCCAGTAGGTTCCCTTGAGGCCCGGCTGCCACCGGCTGGTAGGACAAAAGATGTTGTGCAAGTTTCTCATTGCGAGCACGTACGACTATATATGGAAAACATGCCTACATGATTAATAATCTTGATGTTTTGTCTTAATGCTTTCAATCCTATCAATTGCCCAACTGTAATTTATTCACCCAACACTTGTCACTTGTTATTGGAGAGTTACCACTAGTGTAGATCGCTGGGAACCCCGGTCCATCTCTCATCATCATATACTCGTTCCTATATGACATTGGAAGTAGTATCAACTATTTTCTGGTGCCATTGCCTCTGTGTTACTGCTATTGCTGCTGTGTTACTGTTACTATTGCTCTCATATTACTGCTGCTTTCACATCACCCCTGTTACTAGTGCTTTTCCAGGTGCAGCTGAATTGACAACTCAGTTGTTAAGGCTTATAAGTATTATTTACCTCCCCTTGTGTCGAATCAATAAATTTGGGTTTTACTTCCCTCGAAGACTGTTGCGATCCCCTATACTTGTGGGTTATCAAGACTATTTTCCGGCGCCGTTGCCGGGGAGGCATAGCTCTACTCATAAGTTCACCTGGGGAGTACACTCTACCTCTCTCTCTGTTTTTATTTTATTTTATTTTGTTTTGCTTAGTTTATTTCTGTCTAGTATTATTTTGCTTAGTTTACTTTTTCTTAGTTTCTTTTTGTCCTGTTTTACTTTTCTTATATACCCAAAAATCCATAAAAATTTGAAAAACCTAAAAATTAAAAACTATTGTTATGGGAGAACCCACAACCTATTTGGAGCTTATTGAAATATATAATAATTATAGAGAATCAAGAACGGGTAAGGTCATGAGTGTTGTGATAGAAAAACTGAATACAATTGCTAAAATCTTGCTTAAACGCCATGATATAAACTTTTGCTCTCATTAGGATACTAAACATCTTAAATTCCAATGTGGCTTTAGTGAATAAGTTTTAATTATGAACTACAATTGGAATAACTATATTCATCTTGGGTTCGAAGAAGTAGAACAATTTGTTTTATTTATGGGAGCCTCTGAGATAGAATCCTTCATGGTTAAAAATTATGAAACTTGTGTTGTTTGTAAGGACCTTAAAGATTATGTCTCTTCTATCCTTAATTTTTTCATAGAAAGTTACAGCAATAATCCTTATATCATTGATTATAAAGAGAGACTCATTAATGCACAAGAATGCACTCACAATTTGCAGGAACCTGTGGAAGAAGAAATTGATGAACCTGAAAGCTCATTGGATGAAAAAGAGGAGGAAATTGATGAACCTGAAAGCTCATTGGATGAAAAAGAAGAGGAGAGTGATGAACAAACGGAGGAAGAATGGATTAGCTACCCATGCCAACCTTCTAATGAGAGTAACTATTTATCTCTTACACCATTTGATTGTCCTCCATGCTTACCAAAGGAGGTTGAATGTTATGTTCCTGTGGATTCTCTTGAAATATTACCTATGAGTAAAACTTGTGAAAATAATTATGCTACTGTTATCTATGATAATCCATGCTATTTTGATAAATCTTATGATAATGCTTTGTTTGTGCCTGATATCGAAATGCATGGTACTAAAGAGTTTTGCGTAGCAAATGTTTATGATAAAGCTCTAGATGATGGTCATATGTTACTTGATAATATTAATTGTACTACTAATGAAAATGGGATTGGAGAGGTCTTGACTTTACCTATGAGTCCCATATCTTTTGAGATTGATCAATCATCTTGTTATATTATTGATAAAAGTGTGTTTGAAAGTTTTGACCCCACTATTTTTGAGCTTGATAAAAATTATGTGTTTATGGATCATGAAAAACATGTTGTATGTGATAGTTATATCGTTGAGTTTGTTCATGAAGCTACTGAAAATTATTATGGGAGAGGAAAATATGGTTGTAGAAATTTCCTTGGTACTAAAACACCTCTCTATACGCTGAAAATTTTGAGGTTACTCTTGTTTTATCTTCCTATGCTTGCCACTTTGTTCTTCATGAATTTATTTGTGTACAAGATCCCTATGCATAGGAAGTGGGTTAGACTTAAATGTGTTTTGAATTTGCTTTTTGATGCTCTCTTTTGCTTCACCTCTTATTTCTTGCGAGTGCATCATTAAAATTGCTGAGCCCATCTTGATGGCTATAAAGAAAGAACTTCTTGGGAGATAACCCATGTTTTTATTTTGTTACTGTTTTGTTGTGTCTTGGAAATTGTTACTACTGTAGCAACCTCTCCTTATCTTTATTTTATTGCATAGTTGTGCCAAGTAAAGTCTCTAATAGAAGGTTGATACTAGATTTGGATTTCTGCGCAGAAACAGATTTCTATCTGTCACGAATTTGGGCAGGGCTCTCTGTAGGTAACTCATAAAAATCTGCCAATTTACATGCGTGTTCCTCAGATATGTACGCAACTTTCATTAGTTTTGAGTTTTCTGATTTGAGCAACGGAAGTACCTCTTAAAAATTCGTCTTTACTGGCTGTTTTGTTTTGACAGATTATGTCTCTGTTTTTTTTTTGCATTGTCTCTTGTGGACTTTAAGCAAGGCTTTCTAGATGTGGAGAGCTGTAGCTAATGTTTTATTGAGTTCTTGCAATGTGTCACTATAGGAATAAAATGGATTAAAGTTTTTTTGAGTACTAACCCCTCTAATGAAGTTTATGAGAAGTTTGGTGTGAAGGAAGTTTTCAAGGATCAAGAGAGGAGGATGATATATGATCAAGAAGAGTGAAAAAGTCTAAGCTTGGGGATGCCCCCGTGGTTCATCCCTGCATATTTCAAGAAGACTCAAGCGTCTAAGCTTGGGGATGCCCAAGGCATCCCCTTCTTCATCAACAACTTATCAGGTCACTTCTATTGAAACTATATTTTTATTCGGTCACATCTTATGTGCTTTACTTGGAGCGTCTGTGTGCTTTTATTTTTGTTTGTGTTTGAATAAATTCGGATCCTAGCAATCCTTGTGTGGGAGAGTGACACGCTCCGCTTTTTCATATGAACACTGGTGTTCTTCGTTTTATTTTTAATGTTCATGACAAAAGTTGGAAGCTATTGCTCTTATTGTTATTGGGTTGGAAACAGAAAATGCCTCATATTGTCTTGAATAATTTGATACTTGGCAATTGTTTTGATCTCTCAAGTAGATCATGATTAAGCTCTTGCACCATGTAGTTTAAACCTATTAGTGGAGAACTACCGTAGAGCTTGTTGAAATTGGTTTGCATGATTGGTCTCTCTAAGGTCTAGATATTTTCTGGTAAAAGTGTTTGAGCAACAAGGAAGACAGTGTAGAGTTTTATAATGCTTGCAATATGTTCTTATGTAAGTTTTGTTGTACCGGTTCATACTTGTGTTTTCTTCAAACAACCTTGCTAGCCAAAGCCTTGTACTGAGACGAAATGCTTCTCGTGCATCCAAAACCTTGAGCCAAAACCTATGCCATTTGTGTCCACCATACCAACCTACTATGTGGTATTTCCTGCCGTTCCAAGTAAATACTTCATGTGCTACCTTTAAACAATTCAAAATTTATCATCTCTTATTTGTGTCAATGTTTTATAGCTCATGAGGAAGTAAGTGGTGTTTTATCTTTCAATCTTGTTGGGCAGATTTTCACCAATGGACTAGTGGCTTCATCCGCTTATCCAATAATTTTGCAAAAAGAGCTGGCAACGGGGTTCCCAGCCCCAATTAATCAACTTTCATTAATAATTCTCTTCACATGTTTTGCCCTGATTCATCAGTAAGCAACTTAATTTTGCAAATAGACACTCCTCCATGGTATGTGAATGTTGGAAGGCACCCGAGGATTCGGTTAGCCATGGCTTGTGTAAGTAAAAGGTTGGGAGGAGTGTCATCTCTAAATAAAACTAAAATAAATATACACTCCTTCATGGTATGTGAATGATTGGAAGGCACCCGAGGATTCGGTTAGCCATGGCTTGTGAAAGCAAAAGGTTGGAAGGAGTGTCATCCAAAAATAAAAATAAACTAAACTAAAGTACATGTGTAAACAAAAGAGAAGAGGGATGATCTACCTTGCTAGTAGAGATAACGTCCTTCATGGGAGCCGCTCTTTGAAAGTCTGTTTGATGATGGGGTTAGAGTGCCCACTACCATTCGTTGACAACAACAAACACCTCTCAAAACTTTACTTTTATGCTCTCTATATGATTTCAAAACTTAAAAAGTTCCAGCACATGATTTAATCCCTGCTTCCCTCTGCGAAGGGCCCTTCTTCTACTTTATGTTGAGTCAGTTTACCTACTTCCTTCCATCTTAGAAGCAAACACTTGTGTCAACTGTGCATTGATTCTTACATACTTGCTTATTTGCACTTATTATATTACTTTGTGTTGACAATTATCCATGAGATATGTATGTTGAAAGTTGAAAGCAATTGCTGAAACTTAATCATCCTTTGTGTTGCTTCAATGCTTTTACTTTGAATTTATTGCTTTATGAGTTAACTCTTATGCAAGACTTTTGATGCTTGTCTTGAAAGTACTATTCATGAAAAGTTTTGCTATATGTTATCTATTTGTTAGCAACTATAGATCATTGCCTTGAACACTTCATTCATCTCATATGCTTTACAATAGTATGATCAAGGTTATGTAAGTAGCATGTCACTACAGAAATTATTCTTTTTATCGTTTACCTACTCGAGGGCGAGTAGGAACTAAGCTTGGGGATGCTGATACGTCTCCAACGTATCTATAATTTCTAATGTTCCATGCTTGTTTTTGTTGGAGATATGCCCAAGAGGCAATAATAAAAGTGGTTATTATATATCTTTATGTTTATGATAAATGTTTATGTATCATGCTATAATTGTATTAACCGAAACATTGATACATGTGTGTTATGTAAACAACAATGAGTCCCTAGTAAGCCTCTTAACTAGCTTGTTGATTAATAGATGATTAGTTTCATAATCATGAACATTGGATGTTATTAATAACAAGGTTATATCATTATATGAATGATGTAATGGACACACCCAATTAAGCGTAACATAAGATCACGTCATTAAGTTATTTGCTATAAGCTTTCGATACATAGTTACCTAGTCCTTTCGACCATGAGATCATGTAAATCACTTATACCGGAAAGGTACTTTGATTACATCAAACGCCACTGCGTAAATGGGTGGTTATAAAGGTGGGATTAAGTATCCGGAAAGTATGAGTTGAGGCATATGGATCAACAGTGGGATTTGTCCATCCCGATGACGGATAGATATACTCTGGGCCCTCTCGGTGGAATTTCGTCTAAATAGCTTGCAAGCATATGAATAGTTCATAAGAGACCACATACCACGGTACGAGTAAAGAGTACTTGTCAAGAGACGAGGTTGAACAAGGTATAGAGAGATACCGATGATCAAACCTCGGACAAGTAAAATATCGCGTGACAAAGGGAATTGGTATCGTATGTGAATGGTTCATTCGATCACTAAGTCATCGTTGAATATGTGGGAGCCATTATGGATCTCCAGATCCCGCTATTGGTTATTGGCCTGAGAGAGTTCTCAACCATGTCCACATAGTTCGCGAACCGTAGGGTGACACACTTAAGGTTTGATGTTGTATTAGTAGAACTTGAATATGGAATGGAGTTCAAAGTATTGTTCAAAGTCTCGGATGGGATCCCGGACATCACGAGGAGTTCCGGAATGGTCCGGAGAATAAGATTCATATATAGGAAGTCATTTTATAAGTTTGAAAATGATCCGGTGTATTAATGGAAGGTTCTAGAAGGTTCTAGAAAAGTCCGGAAGAAATCACTTTGGAAGGCGGAGTCCCGAAGGGACTCCACCACCCATGGCCGGCCAACCCTAGAGGGGGAAGTCCAAGGTGGACTCCACCAAGGGGGCCGGCCACCCCCCCTCATGGAAGGGTGGGAATCCCACTTGAGGTGGGAGTCCCACCTTGGGTAGGTTTCCCTACAACATGAAAGGTTTTGGGTTGGGGTCTTATTCGAAGACTTGTAGTCCAACACTTGGGGGTTCCACCGATATAATGAGGGGCAAGGGGCAGGGGGCCGGACACACCAAAGCCACCGTCGCCGCACCCCTCATAGTGGCCGGCCACCCCCTCTCTCCAAACTCTAGCCGCCCCCTCTCCTCTACCTCTCCCGCAACGCTTAGCGAAGCTCCGCCGGAGATCTCCATCACCACCGCCACCACGCCGTCGTGCTACCGGATTCAAGGAGGAGCTACTACTTCCGCTGCCCGCTGGAACGGGGAGAAGGACGTCGTCTTCATCAACACCGAACGTGTGACCGAGTACTGAGGTGCTGCCCGATTGTGGCACCGTCAAGATCTTCTACGCGCTTTTGAAAGCGGCAAGTGATCGTCTACCGCAGCAACAAGAGCCTCATCTTGTAGGCTTTGGAAATCTTCAAGGGTGTGTCTCGTTCATCCCCTCGTTGCTCCCATCTTCTAGATTGCATCTTGGCTTCGATTGCGTTCTCGCGGTAGGAAATTTTTTGTTTTCTATGCAACGAATCCCTACAGTGGTATCCTCACAGACTTTAGCTTCGCTACAGTGGTATCAGAGCCGTGTCTATGCATAGATGGTTGCACGAGTAGAACACAATGGTTTTGTGGGCGTTGATGCTTATGTTGTCTTTAGTTTGAGTACTTTGCATCTTTGTGGCATAGTGGGATGAAGCGGCTCGGGCTAACTTTACATGACCGCGTTCATGAGATTTGCTCCACGCTCGACATGCAACTTGTATTGCATAAGTGGCTTTGCGGGTGTCTGTCTCTCCTACTATAGTGAAGATTCAATTTACTCTTATCTTGACAACACTAGTATCACCGTTGTGGTTCATGTTCGTAGGTAGATTAGATCTCACTCGAAAACCCTAAACCATGTACCAAATTAGAGACGTCTAACTTGTTTTTGCAGGGTTTTGTGATGTGATATGGCCATAATGTGATGATGAATATGTATGAGATGATCATTATTGTATTGCGGCAACCGGCAGGAGCCTTATGGTTGCCTTTAAATTTCATGTTGACTAGTATCTTCAAGGAAGTTGTAATAGTTGCTACATGGGAGAACAATCATGAAGACGACGCCATTGACCTTGACGCTACGCCGACGATGATGGAGATCATGCCCGTTGATGATGGAGATCATGTCCGTGCTTTGGAGATGAAGATCAAAGGCACAAAGACAAAAGGGCCATATCATATGCATGTGATGTTAATCCTTTTATGCATCTTATTTTGCTTAGATCGCGGCGGTAGCATTATAAGATGACCCCTCTCACTAAAATATCAAGATAATAAAGTGTTCATCCTTAGTAGCACCGTTGCCAAGACTTATCGTTTCAAAGCCTCTCGTGATGATCGGGTGTGATAGAATCAACAAGTGCATACAACGGGTGCAAGCCAGTTTTGCACATGCGGATACTAAGGTGGCCTTGACGAGCCTAGCACGTACAGACATGGTCTCAGAACACGTGATACCGAAAGATAGAGCATGAATCATATGATTGATATGATGAACACTTTGAGTGTTCGCCATTGAAGTTACATCTTGTCTTGTGATGATCGGACTTGGTGTGGTGGATTTGGTTCATGTGATCACTAAGACAATTCGAGGGATATTGTTTTGAGTGGGAGTTCACCTAGTTTTTAATTATGTTGAATTAAAATTTGAACTCAATTTGTCATAAACTTAGTCTAAACTATTGCAAATATATGTTGTAGATATGGCGTCCCTAATCGATTTTAACCAGTTCCTAGAGAAAGAAAAGCTTAAGAGCAACGGTAGCAACTTCACCGACTGGTTCCGTCATGTGAGGATCTTCCTCGCTGGTGGAAACCTGCAATATGTGCTTGATGCACCGCTAGGTGACCCTCCTGCAGAAACTGAAACCGATGAAGTAAAGAATGTTTACGCGACTCGGAAAACTCGGTACTCTCAAGTTCAGTGTGCCATCCTATGCAGTCTGGAAGCCGATCTTCAAAAACATTTTGAGCACCACGATCCTCATGAGTTAGTCAATGAGCTGAAAGCTATCTTTGAAACTCATGCGGCTGTGGAATGCTATGAAGCATCGAAACACTTCTTCAGCTGCATGATGGAAGAAGGCAGCTCCGTTAGTGAGCACATGCTCGCCATGACCTGGCATGCGAAGAAACTCAGTGACTTGGGAATATGATTCCTAAAAGACTAGGGATTAATCGTGTCCTTCAATCACTGCCACCTAGTTACAAGAACTTTGTGATGAACTACAATATGCAGAACATGAACAAAGAGTTACCTGAACTCTTCGCCATGCTAAAGTCTACTGAGATTGAGATCAAGAAAGAGCACCAAGTGTTGATGGTCAACAAGACCACCAGTTTCAAGAAACAGGGCAAGTCTAAAGGAAAATTCAAGAAGGGTGGAAAGAAAGCTGCCACGCCTCCTATGAAACGTAAGAACGGCCCTAAGCCTGATGCTGAGTGCTATTACTGCAAGGAGAAGGGACACTGGAAGTGTAATTGCTCCAAGTATCTGGCTGATCTGAAGAGCGGCCTTGTCAAGAAGAAGAAAGAAGGTATATCTGATATACATGTTATAGATGTTTGTTATCACCAGAATTTGACCAGATCAGAGGTGGGCCGTAATTAAGATGGGCTTGAAGAATATACACGGAAGATATACGTGAATCGGCCTTGTACACGAAGTTTGGGCTAGTTTGCCCGTGTATCTGTAAATATAGTAGGATACGTGTCGGTTAGTTAGAATTTGGCTCGTACACGGTTGGGATTATTCCCACGTTAGAAAGTCTACGGACTATAAATATGTATCTAGGGTTATTGAGAAAAACAACAATCACGTTCATCACAAACCAATCTAGGCGCATCGCCAACCCCTTGTTTCGAGGGTTTCTTCCGGGTAAGCATCATGCTGCCTAGATCGCATCTTGCGATCTAGGCAGTATACGTTTATTCGTTGTTCATGCGTTGCTCGTGCTGAAGCCTTGTTGATGGCGAGCAACGTGGTTATCGTAGATGTGTTAGGGTTAGCATTGTTTTACCACGTTACATGCTTTGCTCTATGCTATCCCTAGACATCTAGCCGCCTTTACACCTATCTTAGGTGTAAGGGCGGCACCTTGCTTGATCCATGTTTAGTAGATCCGATCCGTTATGATTGCTCCTTGTTCTTCAAGGATTAGTTTAATATCTGCATAGTTAGGCCTTGCAAACGGGTTGAAGGATCCAGTGGCGCGTAGGGTGTAGTTTGCTAGCCCTAGATAAGATGTTCCGGGGATCAACTCTATGTTGGTTTTTAGGCCTTATCTAGAGCTGGTCTATTATCATCTTAAGTGGCTGCCAGGCTCAATCACGTGTAGGATGTTCCGATTATGCGGTGAAAACCCTAAATTGTCGTAGGTCATTTTAGCTGTATATTGATCAAGCAGGACCACCATGTGATCGTAGACCCCATACGAATCATGGGTGGATCGGCTCCTTGAGCCGATTCACAGGACAACTTGAGAGCCGATCGAGGCTCGTATTTAATGTTTACGTGTATGCCATGCAGGAAACTAAGCGAAGCAAATCCATCACCTTCCTGACCAGGTATAGGTCAGGTGGCACGCCCTTGCACCAGCACCGGGACGTGCGTACCAGAGGCTTTGCGGGCCGTCGCTCGGAGGGACCAGGGCCAGCCGCAGTTCTGGGAGCCTCCCGGCTCTACGTGTTGCCCGTCGCTACTCGTCGGTGGGTTTCTGACGCCAAGACATTCTGGCACGCCCGGTGGGACAGTCTTCGACATCAACTGCATCGCCATCTACATCTGAGATGGCGGAAGGTACTCCAGTCACGTACGAGGATCTGACTGAGGAGCTCAAGAAGAAGTATGATGAGGTCAAAGCTATCCTCGAAGCCGACCTCATCGGCTCTTTCCAGAGGACCCGCTCCCACGGCATCAGGTGGAAAGGGTTCTCACCTGAAGGCGCGCTCGATGGAGTGGACCTGTCTACCCCTTCAGAAGAACGCACAAGGTCTCTGCGTCAGGAGATTAATTTCATGGTAGCTCATTCGCTACACCGCCATTCTGAGAACCTGGTGAACACTTTGGAGCGTGTCGCCCTTCGGGTGATCCAGGAAATCATGAGGCATCAGTACTCTCCGTCAGGACCTGCTCTAGGGACTCACCAAAGAGAGATACCACTCCAGTCCCGACCACCGCTGCCGTTCGCGTTGGCAGCACCAGAAGTGCCGAGTTCACCGGCATTCGTCGTCCACAAGATCGGTGGTGACCCTAGTGATTACCAGTTCTTGTATGAGGCGCCTAAGGAGATCCCTCACGGGTACACGTGCACATACGTGCCAGACTGCAGTAACTGGGCACTCACGAACCAGACTGCAACAGCAGGGACTTCTGGAACAGCAGGAGGAGCTTCTGGATCAGATCTTGAGAAGCAGACGTGGCTAGCTAAGTATGCCATTCCGACGAACATCCAGAGCTCAACTCCTGCAGCTGGCTCAGATCGTGAGAAGCAGACGTGGCTAGCTAAGTATGCCACTCCAACAAACCTCCAAAGCTCAACTCCTACAGCTAGCTCAGAGCTTGAGAAGCAAGCGTGGTTGGCTAAGTACGCCACTCCAGCGAATCTTCAGAGCTCGACTCCTACAGCCAGCACCGCGGATCAGATCAGTACAATCTTGAGAGACCAGTTCGGCATGGTGCCGAAAAGGAGGGCAATCGGCTATTCCAAGCCGTACCCCAACGAGTACGATTTGATCCCACTACCACCCAAATATCGGCACCCTGAATTCTCCAAGTTTAGTGGGTCAGATGGCTCCAGTTCAATCGAGCATGTGAGCTGATATTTGGCACAGGTGGGCACGATCTCAGCATCAGATGAACTACGTGTGAGGTTCTTCGCACAGTCCCTCACAGGATCGGCTTTCGGGTGGTACACCTCGCTGCCACCAGATTCAATCCGGACTTGGAAGCAGATGGAAGAGCAGTTCCACATGCAGTATCATTCAGAGGCTTCCGAGGCTGGCATTGCCGATCTAGCACAAGTACGGCAGAAGCGTGGAGAGACAGTGGCAGAATACATCCAGCGCTTCAAGACCATTAGGAACCGATGCTATTCGGCTCGTTTGACAGAAAAGGAAGCAGTCGAGTTGGCGGTGGTGGGTCTCGCATCGCCGATCAAGGATATGGCTTCCCAAGCAGACTACCCTTCACTGGCGCATATGGTTCAGAAACTGTCATTATATGAACAACGCCACCCAGAGTTGTACCAGGACAAATTCAAGCGTGCGGTAGTCCTGGTTGAGACAGAGGAAGATGAAGGCTCTACTGGGGATCAAGAGGTAGCAGTAGCTGAATGGACTCGGGGGGGCAAGCCCCGTGTCCTGCAAGTGGGTTAAGCCACAAGGTCCTCCAAGAGGGTTTGACTTCGACGTGACCAAAGCTGAGCAAATTTTCGACCTCTTGCTCAAGGAGAAGCAGCTAAAGTTACCCGAAGGCCACAAATTCCCTACGGTGCAAGAGCTCAACGGCAAGCCATACTGCAAGTGGCACAACACGTTAACCCATACCACCAACGACTGCAGGGTGTGGCGTCAGCAGATCCAAATGGCGATAGAACAAGGGCGTCTAATTTTCAGCCAGTACGCCATGAAAGTCGACACACACCCTTTCCCCGCCGTTAACATGGTGGAGTGCACTTACCCTGGGAGGGGCCAGCCAGGTTTCTCGTTCAGCATCAACATGGTAGGACCTGGGCACCACTCTGGTAAGGACAGAGACGAGGGCAGCCGCTCTCGTAGCAAGGACAAAGAGGAAGCCGCTCCACGCGATCGGCTCCGACACGATGGCAAGCGCTACATCACAGAGGGAGAAGTGAAAAATGTGCGATATCAACGACCTCTCTCTGACCATCTCCTCAACAAATATGTGAGTCAGTACGACCAGCGCCGGCGATACAACGACGAGGACGAAGGAGATCATCTGGCTAGCAGGGACGCTAGGAGATCTCGTCGGCATGATCGCGACGAGGAGAGATATGAGTGCCATGCCAAGGAAAAATCAAGAGAGCAGGACGACGTGGACAAACACTGGGATTGTCCTTTCTTCAAGCATTGCTGGGATTCAGGGATGAGCCGATTGCCTACAATCGGCAACTGCCCAGAATGTAGACAGAAGAAGAAGGGCACAGGAGACGTGTCAGTGTTCAAGCGTCTAGGACCTCTCCCATCTCGGAACAAGCAAGCTGAGTCCTCTCGGGTGGAAGATCTCGAGGAATTAGAAGATGAAGAAGAAGAAGAAGAAGAAGAAGAAGAAGAAGATAGATACCACCGGCCAAGGTGGTGCCCTGATGGACTCAGCCGTTCCCAAAAGCGTAGGGTTCAGCGATTACGTGGCTTGGAGGAAGCCGAAAGGTTATACCTGCACACGTTAAGGAAGGCGCGGTCAGATCTAGCCGCGAAAATTCAGCGAACTCTGGACGAAGAGGGTCGACCACAAAAGATGGAGTGGCGCCCCAAACAGAAGAAAGCCGATGATGAGACATCGGCTGGCACAAACATGGTGTTCATCCTGCCAGCAGAGTTCTGTGCTCCTGGAACAGAAGAGGCATCTGTGGCACAACTTGACTGCGGCCCACGGCCGGTTATTTTTGAGAAGCCACGAGAAAGAAGCTACAGACATCTGAAGGCCCTGTACTTACGAGGTTATATCAATGGGCAGCCGGTCAACAAGATGCTGGTGGACACCGGAGCGGCAGTCAACATCATGCCATACTCCATGCTACATCGTCTGGGACGCTCTAGCTCGGATCTAATCAAGACCAACGTCACATTGAGCGATTTCAACGGCCAAGCATCAGAAGCACAAGGTGTTCTGAACGTGGATCTGACCGTAGGAAGGAAGACCATCCCTACGACGTTCTTCATTGTCGATAGCAAGAGCACCTACGCTGTCCTGCTAGGGAGAGATTGGATCCACGCCAACTGCTGCATTCCATCCACGATGCATCAATGCTTAATACAGTGGGATGGAGATGAAGTAGAGATCGTCCACGCAGATGACTCAGCCGAAATTTCAACGGCTGGCATGAACGTTTGGTAGACGGCAGGCCAAGAGCCACTCTCCGGCATCACTTTGTACGACTGTGAGCGCATCGACATGACAAAAAACGGGGTGAGGCTGGTCTTATCCACCGGCCTGACCGTGTAACAAGAGCAAAAGTTATGGATGTACGTGGCAAGGCCGATCCTTGTGATCGGCCCCAAAAAATAAAAAGTGATGATCTTGTCTCAGGCATGCCACGTAGTCATAGTAAGGCACGAACAGATGTAAACCTTCATGGAGTAGTGCAATCAAAATGGGGGCCGATTCCAGCAATCGGCCCATATTATTATCCTCGCCACACGTTTTGCCTGTGTTCAGCGTCGATCTAACAGGTGACGGAAAGCTAGGGTATGGGTTTACATTCGGCTGATGAACTAGAATATGTCAATATTGGTCATGATAGGGCCGATGATCAGATGTAGTTCTTCGAAGGACTGCAGAGCCGATATCTGCAGTAACCTGCCAGATTCGGCTCGGGGGGCACCTAATCAGACGAACATGTGCGATACATGTGGACAATGGAATATGGGTGGCCGATCGAAAAATCGGCCAGAGAAAAAAAAATGTACATGCGAGAAAATATCCGAAGACAACAGTATACAAGTACAGCCGATGCAAAGACATCGACTTCAGAATATAAAAGCCGATGCACAGCCATCGACTCTAGAGGTACAAGTTCAGCAAAACATTTATCAGTTTACACATAGAGGCTCTGCTGAAGAAACGCGTTGAGGGCATGAAGGGCGTCAGCACGGATACGATCCACCTCGGCGATCTCAGCCTCGTCATCCTCGTCTTTGCCCGTCACCAGCTGACTGCTCAGGGCACGAATTTCAGCCAGATCAGTCTTCAGATCGGCTGTGAGGCCTTTTGCTTCCTCTTGAGAGCGGGCAATAAGGGCTTCCTTGTCTTGGATAAGCTGCTTGGTCACCCTGACCCTCTCTTCAAGGTTCTCCAGTTCCTTACGCAGGGATTCGAGTTCGGCACTGTTGGTGGAGGTGTCAATTTTGGCGTCCAAGGCGGCCTTTTTCTTGTTGAGCTGTTGACACTTGTCTGCAATATCAGCTCTCAACGGTAGCTGGGCGTGGCGAAGGTTAATGCTTTGACGAGCCGACTGCACCCTTGACCTGAAGACCGACAGAGTCACAGCTGGCCAAAGCTTCACCTGCAGTGTCACCGGGAGATGGGGTTGGATGTCTTCGAGGATGCCCTTGATTTCCTCGGGGTTTTCAACCAGGGTCTCAACTGAGGAGGAGAGCAAAGCCTTGAGACGCTGGAGGGGACCATGGGCCGTGCTAGGACTTGGCTCTTCACCTGCCTTGGAAGTAGCTGGTTCGATGGATTCAGGGTCGAACGTCAGCAAGCTTGAGAGATCACAACCCTGACATGACGAACAAGAACAGCATTAGTATACAGCAAAGAAAAGGGTAGAGCCAAGGGAGTGGAGTGTACCTCTCCCAAAGTAGGAGGAACATCCGATGTTGTGATAATCGGCTTTTCCGTGAACTTGGCTAGGTTAGCCACTTGGTCGGCCCCGCTCGTTGAGGTTGCTAGGTCTAGCGTGGCGGATGGCATCAGTACCTCTTCAACGTCCCCGCTGGAGGTCTCATTAGTCTGCAAAAGAAACGGTGAGCCGATCTGAGTAGCAATGGGACGGCGTGAAGTATGAACCAGTGAAGTAATTACATTTGAAACCTCCTGGCTTGGCGAGGAAACTCGTGGGTCTTTGCGAGCCCTCTTGACGCATCGGTGCTTCACGCGTGACCCTGTTTTGATCGGAGCTTGAGAAGCAGCAGGTTCGGGAGTCGACCTTCTCTTAGAAGCCGACGCTGGCGAGTCCGTCTGGCTCTGTGTGGTGGATCTCCCGGAGTTGTCCGGGCTCGAGTCCCTTCGGCTGGACTGTGCCTCCCCGCTGGAATTCTCTTCGGTGGAGGTCTGTAAAAGAGAAGTACAAGCATGTTGCGAAAGCCTGGGAGGAAAGATAAAATTAGTCAAGGCACAGATCAGCTTACGTGCAAGCTTTCGTGGGCAAGAATAGGGGCCTTGCGCTTCAGGGGCTTCTTGGCAGCTACTTTCCTCACCGCCTTCCTCGCCTGGATTGAGGCTCGGGGGGCAACTGGCCCCGAGGATGCTTTACTCTTGGGAGCCGATTTCGGTGAAATCGGCTGGCTCTGCATTATGACCTTCTTCAGTGGTGGCGAGCTCTGGCAGAAGAGAACCACAGGGGCTGGTGGAAGGAATGTGAAAGGGGAGCCATCAGCTTGCATGGGTTCTGGGCCGTCTTGCTGCTGCAGAAGAATAGAGCCAGGTTACAGACAATCATCATGAGCCATTGCAAGAAATTTATAAGTAATGGTACCTGGTCTGCAGGAACATCGTAGTCGGCGTCAAGTTGCTTCAGCAACGGTCCTAGAGCTTTTCTGAAGGCGTGGGTCTTCCACATGGACCACCAAGTCTCAAAACCATCGGTAGTGGTGGTGAAACGGAGGTTGTGAGGAATTGGAATGGCCAGAGCATCAAAGAAGGTATAGCACCTTTGGCCAGTAAGGATGTCAGGCAGTTCAGCTCTGCTTGCTGTCAGGTGGTGGAGAAAGAAGTGTGGGGGCACTTGCCCGAGACCGAACTGCCGGGCTACTACCACCGGTTGGTAAGACTCATAACCAGGCTTGATGATCCTGTTTGAGGTACTCATGCCAACTGGGAGAAAGCAAGGACGGATCATGATAGAGTACAAGTGCCGAGTGCTGGGGTCATCGGCAAAGCTGTCCAATCTAAAGGAGACTGGATTCTCAAAGTTCTCAGACTCAGTATAAGGAAAGAACAGGGGGTTGTCCAAGCCTTGGAAGAAAACCCTGAACCACCCTGATGCTTCTTTAGGGATCAGCCTGCTGCCTGGGAGGCTATACAGGGCTTGGCCGTAGCTAGTGCATCGGATCTCCTTCCCATCAGCATCTGGGAAGGTGCAGGTGGTCAAGGGTGGAAAGTCTGGGATCTGGTTTTGAAAGTACAACTGGGCCCATAACTGAATGAACCACCAGGGGCCTCCTGTTTTAGCTGTCTTTTGGGAGAACAGTTTGACAGACATCAGTTGGAGAGATCGATAGACCTCTCCAAGGAACAGTTTACCAAGGCCAAGTTGTGTGCCTTTGGCGAGTTCATAGGCCAGGGAAAGGTAATTCTTGGTTGGGGCGAGTGATGGGCCACAGAATATGAAGTGCTCCAACCAGAAGTTCAGGAAGGCCGCATGTTCTCTCTCTGTCACAGGGCCCTTGGTTTTCATATAACGTTTGAGGTAGGCACCCCAGCTGGTACACTTTTTTTTGGAAGAAAGGGTGAAAGGGACCTTTGGCAGCTTAAAGGCAGAGGGGCTTGAGGATGCAATGTCTAGGCCTGTGATCATGGCCACGTCCAGCAGAGTTGGTGTCATGGGGCCATGGCCGAACATGAAGCAATTCAGTGCATCAGACCAAAAGTAGCCGATGGTTTTCAGAATGTTCTCATTCTTTTCAAGAGGAGACAATGATAATGACAAAGCATCGGCTATCCCTATCGTTTCCCAGGTGGCATAATGGGTTTTAGACACTCTACTGTACCATGCCACCCAACCCTCAGGAGGATTAGGCCAGGCTCGCAGGCAGTCGGCCCAGGAAGTCAGATCTAAATTCTGGTTCACGAAGGGGATTCTATTGACCTCGCACAAGATTAAGTTAGTGGGACTCTCAGAAGAACGGGGGCCAAGACACATAGAATTTGGGAGAGAAGGATGCGGCAGCAGGATGTCTGAAACCTAAAATTAATAACGAAATAGGGCATTAATTCAGGTGATTGCTGGTAATCCTAACATTTACTCGGATGGCGAGGGGCGGTTAAGGATTACCTTCAGACCGGAGACCATGGCGTTGGCGCTGGATGATTCCGCCATTGGATGCGCTGTGGAGTTGGAATGGCGCGGTTAAGATCTGAGATTCATGTGGCTGTGAGTTGGATCTGCTCGGGCGGCGATTTGGGATCTGAGTTTGCTTTCTCAGACGGAGGTCGCAGGTTACCGTTTGAAGGGGCAACTGGGTTGGCCTTTCTCACGTTTTATGGTAGAGGCCGATGCGATGCCATCGGCTCTTTTGGGGATTGTTTGACTTTGACTATCGGCAAAATTAACTGGAAGCACTTCTTCATTAATAAGAGGGTTTTTACAATGAAGAGCCGATTGCTCAGGAAAGGAAGAACAAAAGAAGAGCCGATTGCTCGAGTACTACTAGTCCTATACTACTAATCTTCGCTGGCCTCGTCGTCGGCATCGTAACTGCCGTCGGCGCTACTTCCAGAAACTTCCTCGTCGCTGCTGCCCCAGCCCTCGGCCGGAACTTCTTCCTCCTCGTCATCATCGTCGTCGTCACTGTCCGCCCAAGCGCGGAAGCGCTTTGCCGGCGGATACCCGACGGAGGAGGAGGAGTCGTCTTCCTCCTCTTCCTCCTCTTCCTCCTCTTCCTCCTCTTCTTCTTCTTCCTCTTCCTCGTCGGAGGAGGTGAAGTGTGCCCAGGAGTGGAGGTCGTCCTCACTCTCGCTCTCCAGTTCCCCGTCGATAAGGAACTGGAGGTCTTCCTCCCCATCGGTCAGGGGCAAGTCGCCATCTGACCCGACGAGGGCCTCGGGTGGGCCATCTGGCACGTAGTCAAAGTCCCACTCTTGCTCTGACATCGGCTCGCTCGAGGAGGAGGATTCGAAGGAGAGAGCCGATGAAGCAGAGGAGGAGGATGAGTCCATGGTGGAGGAGGGTTTTTTCGGTGGCCAGAGCAGAGCAAGGGGATGAAGAGGTGAACTGTGCGGCGTGGTTAAATAAATGGGACGTAGTGGAAATTTAATGCCATGGCGGTTTTCGAGGAGACGATGCCAAAACGCTGTCAAATCTTGCAGAGGAGTTGAGAAGGCAGGGCATCATGATGAAGAATACTGCGACGGTTTTGCCCTGCCACTACATGACCCGACGAAGAAAAAGCAGAGTGATTTTGGAATTATCAATTCCAAAACCAGGGGGGCATGTGTTATCACCAGAATTTGACCAGATCAGAGGTGGGCCGTAATTAAGATGGGCTTGAAGAATATACACGGAAGATATACGTGAATCGGCCTTGTACACGAAGTTTAGGCTAGTTTGCCCGTGTATCTATAAATATAGTAGGATACGTGTCGGTTAGTTAGAATTTGGCTCGTACACGGTTGGGATTATTCCCACGTTAGAAAGTCTACGGACTATAAATATGTATCTAGGGTTATTGAGAAAAACAACAATCACGTTCATCACAAACCAATCTAGGCGCATCGCCAACCCCTTGTTTCGAGGGTTTCTTCCGGGTAAGCATCATGCTGCCTAGATCGCATCTTGCGATCTAGGCAGTATACGTTTATTCGTTGTTCATGCGTTGCTCGTGCTGAAGCCTTGTTGATGGCGAGCAACGTGGTTATCGTAGATGTGTTAGGGTTAGCATTGTTTTACCACGTTACATGCTTTGCTCTATGCTATCCCTAGACATCTAGCCGCCTTTACACCTATCTTAGGTGTAAGGGCGGCACCTTGCTTGATCCATGTTTAGTAGATCCGATCCGTTATGATTGCTCCTTGTTCTTCAAGGATTAGTTTAATATCTGCATAGTTAGGCCTTGCAAACGGGTTGAAGGATCCAGTGGCGCGTAGGGTGTAGTTTGCTAGCCCTAGATAAGATGTTCCGGGGATCAACTCTATGTTGGTTTTTATGCTTATCTAGAGCTGGTCTATTATCATCTTAAGTGGCTGCCAGGCTCAATCACGTGTAGGATGTTCCGATTATGCGGTGAAAACCCTAAATCGTCGTAGGTCGTTTTAGCTGTATATTGATCAAGCAGGACCACCATGTGATCGTAGACCTCATACGAATCATGGGTGGATCGGCTCCTTGAGCCGATTCACAGGACAACCTGAGAGCCGATCGAGGCTCGTATTTAATGTTTACGTGTATGCCATGCAGGAAACTAAGCGAAGCAAATCCATCACCTTCCTGACCAGGTATAGGTCAGGTGGCACGCCCTTGCACCAGCATCGGGACGTGCGTACCAGAGGCTTTGCGGGCCGTCGCTCGGAGGGACCAGGGCCAGCCGCAGTTCTGGGAGCCTCCCGGCTCTACGTGTTGCCCGTCGCTACTCGCCGGTGGGTTTCTGACGCCAACACTTACTGGTTCTCGTACTAGTACCTGGGTATTTGATACTGGTTCGGTTGCTCATATTTGTAACTCGAAACAGGAGCTAAAGAATAAATGAAGACTATTGAAGGATGAAGTGACGATGCGCGTTGGAAATGGATCCAAAGTCGATGTGATCGCTGTCGGCACACTTCCTCTACATCTACCTTCGGGATTAGTTTTAAGCCTCAATAATTGTTATTCTGTACCCGCGTTGAGCATGAACATTATATCTGGATCCTGTTTAATGCAAGACGGTTATTCATTCAAGTCTGAGAATAATGGTTGTTCTATTTTTATGAATAATATCTTTTATGGTCGAGCACCTGAAAAGAATGGCTTATTTCTGTTAGATCTCGATAGTAGTGATACACATATACATAACATTGATGCTAAGCGAATTAAATTGAATGATAATTCTACTTATATGTGGCACTGTCGTCTAGGTCATATTGGAGTGAAACGCATGAAGAAACTCCATACCGATGGATTACTTGAATCACTTGACTTTGAGTCACTTGATAGATGCGAAGCATGTCTAATGGGAAAAATGACTAAGACTCTATTCTCTGGTATTATGGAGCGAGCTACTGACTTATTGGAAATCATACATACCGATGTGTGCGGACCAATGAGTGTAGCATCGCGCGGTGGTTATCGTTATGTTCTAACCTTCACAGATGATCTGAGTAGATATGGGTATATCTATTTCATGAAACATAAATCCGATACTTTCGAGAAGTTTAAGGAATTCCAAAGTGAAGTAGAAAATCAACGTAATAAGAAGATTAAATTTCTACGATCTGATTGCGGAGGTGAATATCTGAGTTATGAGTTTGACATGCATTTAAAGAAATGCGGAATACTTTCACAATTGACACCGCCGGGAACACCACAACGAAATGGTGTGTCCGAACGTCGTAATCGAACTCTCTTAGATATGGTTCGTTCTATGATGTCTCTTACTGATTTGCCATTATCATTTTGGAGTTATGCATTAGAGACAGCCGCATTCACTTTAAATAGAGCACCATCAAAATCCATTGAAACGACACCATATGAATTATGGTTTAATAAGAAACCTAAGTTGTCATTCCTTAAAGTTTGGGGTTGCGAAGCCTATGTAAAAAAGTTACAACCGGACAAGCTAGAACCCAAAGCGGAGAAATGCGTCTTCATAGGATACCCTAAGGAAACTATAGGGTACACTTTCTATCACAGATCCGAAGGCAAAATATTTGTTGCTAAGAACGGAACCTTTCTTGAGAAAGAATTTCTCACTAAAGAAGTGACTGGAAGAAAAGTAGAACTCGATGAGATTGATGAATCTTCACTCGTTTATCAGAGTAGCGCAGTACCGGAAGTTGTTCCTGTGCCGCCTACACCGGCAACAGAGGAAGCTAATGATAATGATCATGAAACTTCGAACGAGGTAGCTACTGAACCTCGCAGATCGACAAGGGAACGTGTCACTCCTGATTGGTATGATCCTTGTCTAAATGTCATGATTGTGGACAACAATGATGAAGACCCTGCGACGTATGAAGAAGCGATGATGAGCCCAGATAACAACAAATGGCAAGAAGCCATGAAATCCGAAATGGGATCCATGTATGATAACAAAGTGTGGAGGCCTGTATTTACAAGAAAGTGAGTGGAAGCTCTGTAGCATTCCTGATATTATATGTAGATGACATATTACTGATTGGGAATGATATAGAACTATTAAGCAGTGTAAAAGGTTATTTGAATAATAGTTTTTCAATGAAAGACCTTGGTGAAGCATCGTATATATTAGGCATCAAGATTTATAGAGATAGATCAAGACGTCTAATAGGGCTATCACAAAGTACATACCTGGACAAGATTCTAAAGAAGTTTAGAATGGACGAAAGTAAGAAAGGATTCTTACCTATGTTACCAGGCAAGGTCTTGAGTAAGACTCAAGGTCCGGCTACGGCAGAAGAAAGAGAAAGGATGAGTCAGATCCCCTATGCCTCGGCAGTAGGCTCTATCATGTATGCCATGCTATGTACTAGCCGGATATAGCACATGATGTTAGTTTGACTAGCAGATATCAAAGTGATCCAGGGATGGAACACTGGACAGCGGTCAAGAATATCCTGAAGTACTTGAAAAGAACTAAGTATATGTTTCTTTGTTATGGAGGTGACCAAGAGCTCGTTGTAACCAGTTACACCGATGCAAGTTGGAACACTGATCCTGATGACTCTAAGTCACAGTCTGGGTACGTGTTTATATTGAATGGTGCTGCAGTAAGATGGGCAAGCTCGAAGCAGTGCATGGTGGCGAAGTCTTCAACAGAATTAGAGTACATAGCGGCTTCAGAGGCTTCATCAGAAGCGGTATGGATGAAGAGGTTCATTGTAGAGCTCGGTGTGGTTCCTAGTGCATTGGACCCACTAGTCATCTACTGTGACAACATGGGTGCCATCGCCAATGCACAAGAACCATGGTCACACAAGAGGCTGAAGCATATCAAGCTGCGTTATCACTCGATTCGCGAGTACATCGAAGATGGAGAAGTAAAGATTTGCAAAGTACACATTGATCTGAATGTAGCAGATCCGTTGACTAAAGCTCTCCCTAGGGCAAAGCATGACCAACACCAGAATGCCATGGGTGTTAGGTACCTTACAATGTAATCTAGATTATTGACTCTAGTGCAAGTGGGAGACTGTTGGAGATATGCCCAAGAGGCAATAATAAAAGTGGTTATTATATATCTTTATGTTTATGATAAATGTTTATATATCATGCTATAACTGTATTAACCGAAACATTGATACATGTGTGTTATGTAAACAACAATGAGTCCCTAGTAAGCCTCTTAACTAGCTTGTTGATTAATAGATGATTAGTTTCATAATCATGAACATTTGATGTTATTAATAACAAGGTTATATCATTATATGAATGATGTAATGGACACACCCAATTAAGCGTAGCATAAGATCACGTCATTAAGTTATTTGCTATAAGCTTTCGATACATAGTTACCTAGTCCTTTCGACCATGAGATCATGTAAATCACTTATACCGGAAAGGTACTTTGATTACATCAAACGCCACTGCGTAAATGGGTGGTTATAAAGGTGGGATTAAGTATCCGGAAAGTATGAGTTGAGGCATATGGATCAACAGTGGGATTTGTCCATCCCGATGACGGATAGATATACTATGGGCCCTCTCGGTGGAATGTCGTCTAAATGTCTTGCAAGCATATGAATAAGTTCATAAGAGACCACATACCACGGTACGAGTAAAAAGTACTTGTCAGGAGACGAGGTTGAACAAGGTATAGAGTGATACCGATGATCAAACCTCGGACAAGTAAAATATCGCGTGACAAAGGGAATTGGTATCGTATGTGAATGGTTCATTCGATCACTAAAGTCATCGTTGAATATGTGGGAGCCATTATGGAACTCCAGATCCCACTATTGGTTATTGGTCGGAGAGAGTACTCAACCATGTCCACATAGTTCGCGAACCGTAGGGTGACACACTTAAGGTTTGATGTTGTATTAGTAGAACTTGAATATGGAATGGAGTTCGAAGTATTGTTCGAAGTCCCGGATGGGATCCCGGACATCACGAGGAGTTCCGGAATGGTCCGGAGAATAAGATTCATATATAGGAAGTCATTTTATAAGTTTGAAAATGATCCGGTGTATTAATGGAAGGTTCTAGAAAAGTCCGAAAGAAATCACTTTGGAAGGCGGAGTCTCGAAGGGACTCCACCACCCATGGCCGGCCAACCCTAGAGGGGGGAGTCCAAGGTGGGTGAACAAATTACAGTTGGGCAATTGACAAATAAAGAGGGCATGACCATGCACATACATATTATGATGAGTATAGTGAGATTTAATTGGGCATTACGACAAAGTACATAGACCGCCATCCAGCATGCATCTATGCCTAAAAAGTCCACCTTCAGGTTATCATCCGAACCCCCTCCAGTATTAAGTTGCTAACAACAGACAATTGCATTAAGTATTGCGCGTAATGTAACTAGTAACTACATCCTTGAACATAGCACTAATGTTTTATCCCTAGTGGCAACAGCACATCCACAACCTTAGAACTTTCTCACTTGTCCCAGAGATATCAATGGAGGCATGAACCCACTATCGAGCATAAATACTCCCTCTTGGAGTTACAAGCATCTACTTGGCCAGAGCATCTACTAGTAACGGAGAGCATGCAAGATCATAAACAACACATAGACATAACTTTGATAATCAACATAACAAGTATTCTCTATTCATCGGATCCCAACAAACGCAACATATAGAATTACAGATAGATGATCTTGATCATGTTAGGCAGCTCACAAGATCCGACAATGAAGCACAATGGGGAGAAGACAACCATCTAGCTACTGCTATGGACCCATAGTCCAGGGGTAGACTACTCACACATCACTCCGGAGGCGACCATGGCGGCGTAGAGTCCTCCGGGAGGTGATTCCCCTCTCCGGCAGGGTGCCGGAGGCGATCTCCTGGATCCCCCGAGATGGGATCGGCGGCGGCGGCGTCTCTGGAAGGTTTTCCGTATCGTGGCTCTCGGTACTGGGGGTTTCGCGACGGAGGCTTTAAGTAGGCGGAAGGGCAGGTCAGGAGGCGTCACGAGGGCCCCACACCACAGGGCCGCGCGGCCAAGGGGGGGCCGCGCCGCCCTAGGGTGTGGCCACCTCGTGGCCCCACTTCGTCTCCTCTTCGGACTTCTGGAAGCTTCGTGGCAAAATAGGACCCTGGGCGTTGATTTCGTCCAATTCCGAGAATATTTCGTTACTAGGATTTCTGAAACCAAAAACAGCAGAAAACAAGAATCGGCACTTCGGCATCTTGTTAATAGGTTAGTTCCAGAAAATGCACGAATATGACATAAAGTGTGCATAAAACATGTAGATAACATCAATAATGTGGCATGGAACATAAGAAATTATCGATACGTCGGCGACGTATCAGCATCCCCAAGCTTAGTTCTGCTCGTCCCGAGCAGGTAAAACGATAACACAGATAATTTCTGGAGTGACATGCCATCATAACCTTGATCATACTATTTGTAAAGCATATGTAGTGAATGCAGCGATCAAAACAATGTATATGACATGAGTAAACAAGTGAATCATAAAGCAAAGACTTTTCATGAATAGCACTTCAAGCATCAATAAGTCTTGCATAAGAGTTAACTCATAAAGCAATAATTCAAAGTAAAGGTATTGAAGCAACACAAAGGAAGATTAAGTTTCAGCGGTTGCTTTCAACTTGTAACATGTATATCTCATGGATATTGTCAACATAGAGTAATATAATAAGTGCAATAAGCAAATATGTAGGAATCAATGCACAGTTCACACAAGTGTTTGCTTCTTGAGGTGGAGAGAAATAGGTGAACTGACTCAACATTGAAAGTAAAAGAATGGTCCTCCATAGAGGAAAAGCATCGATTGCTATATTTGTGCTAGAGCTTTGATTTTGAAAAAATGAAACAATTTTGTCAACGGTAGTAATAAAGCATATGTATCATGTAAATTATATCTTACAAGTTGCAAGCCTCATGCATAGTGTACTAATAGTGCTCGCACCTTGTCCTAATTAGCTTGGACTACCGGATCATCGCAATGCACATGTTTTAACCAAGTGTCACAAAGGGGTACCTCTATGCCACTTTGTACAAAGGTCTAAGGAGAAAGCTCGCATTGGATTTCTCGCTATTGATTATTCTCAACTTAGACATCCATACCGGGACAACATAGACAACAGATAATGGACTCCTCTTTTATGCATAAGCATGTAACAACAATTAATAATTTTCTCATATGAGATTGAGGATATATGTCCAAAACTGAAACTTCCACCATGGATCATGGCTTTAGTTAGCGGCCCAATGTTCTTCTCTAACAATATGCATGCTTAACCATAAGGTGGTAGATCTCTCTTACTTCAGACAAGACGAACATGCATAGCAACTCACATGAAATTCAACAAAGAGTAGTTGATGGCGTCCCCAGTGAACATGGTTATCGCACAACAAGCAACTTAATAAGAGATAAAGTGCATAAGTACATATTCAATACCACAATAGTTTTTAAGCTATTTGTCCCATGAGCTATATATTGCAAAGGTGAATGATGGAATTTTAAAGGTAGCACTCAAGCAATTTACTTTGGAATGGCGGAAAATACCATGTAGTAGGTAGGTATGGTGGACACAAATGGCATAGTGGTTGGCTCAAGTATTTTGGATGCATGAGAAGTATTCCCTCTCGATACAAGGTTTAGGCTAGCAAGGCTTATTTGAAACAAACACAAGGATGAACCGGTGCAGAAAAACTCACATAAAAGACATATTGAAAACATTATAAGACTCTACACCGTCTTCCTTGTTGTTCAAACTCAATACTAGAAATTATCTAGACCTTAGAGAAACCAAATATGCAAACCAAATTTTAGCATGCTCTTTGTATTTCTTCATTAATGGGTGCAAAGTATATGATGCAAGAGCTTAAACATGAGCACAACAATTGCCAAGTATCACATTACCCAAGACATTAATAGCAATTACTACATGTATCATTTTCCAATTCCAACCATATAACAATTTAACGAAGAAGAAACTTCGCCATGAATACTATGAGTAGAAACTAAGGACATACTTATCCATATGCTACAGCGGAGCGTGTCTCTCTCCCATAAAGTGAATGCTAGGATCCATTTTATTCAAAACAAAACAAAAAACAAAAACAAACCGACGCTCCAAGCAAAGCACATAAGATGTGATGGAATAAAAATATAGTTTCAGGGGAGGAACCTGATAATGTTGTCGATGAAGAAGGGGATGCCTTGGGCATCCCCAAGCTTAGACGCTTGAGTCTTCTTAGAATATGCAGGGGTGAACCACCGGGGCATCCCCAAGCTTAGAGCTTTCACTCTCCTTGATCATGTTGCATCATACTCCTCTCTTGATCCTTGAAAACTTCCTCCACACCAAACTTAGAACAACTCATTAAAGGGTTAGTGACAATAAAAATTAACATGTTCAGAGGTGACACAATTATTCTTAACACTTCTGGACATTGCATAAAGCTACTGGACATTAATGGATCAAAGAAATTCATCCATCATAGCAAAAGAGGCAATGCGAAATAAAAGGCAGAATCTGTCAAAACAGAACAGTTCGTATTGACGAATTTTAGCGAGGCACCAGACTTGCTCAAATGAAAATGCTCAAATTGAATGAAAGTTGCGTACATATCTGAGGATCACTCACGTAAATTGGCATAATTTTCTGAGTTACCTACAGAGAAAAGAGCCCAGATTCGTGACAGCAAAGAAATCTGTTTCTGCGCAGTAATCCAAATCTAGTATGAACTTTTCTATCAAGGACTTTACTTGGCACAACAAAACACTAAACTAAGATAAGGAGAGGTTGCTACAGTAGTAAACAACTTCCAAGACACAAAATAAAAACAAAGTACTGTAGGTAAAAACATGGGTTGTCTCCCAAGAAGTTCTTTCTTTATAGCCATTAAGATGGGCTCAACAATTTTAATGATGCATCGCAAGAAATAGTATTTGAAGCAAAAGAGAGCATCAAGAGGCAAATTCAAAACACATTTAAGTCTAACATGCTTCCTATGCATAGGAGTCTTGTAAATAAACAAGTTCATGAAGAGCAAAGTAACAAGCATAGGAAGATAAAATAAGTGTAGCTTCAAAAATTTCAGCATGTAGAGAGGCATTTTAGTAACACGAAAATTTCTACAACCATATTTTCCTCTCTCATAATAAATTTCAGTAGTATCATGAGAAAACTCAACAATATGACTATCACATAAAGCATTCTTATCATGAGTCTCATGCATAAAATTATTACTCTCCACATAAGCATAATCAATTTTATTAGTTGTAGTGGGAGCAAATTCAACAAAGTGGCTATCATCAAATATAGGAGGCATATTGTAATCATAAAAGAAAATTTTCTCCTCAATGCTTGGGGGACTAAAAAGATCATGCTCATCAAAGCCAGCTTCCCCAAGCTTAGAATTTTCCATAGCATTAGCAACAATGGTGTTCAAAGCATTCATAGTAATAACATTCCCATTAGCATGCATATAAAGTTCCATGGGTTTTTTAATTCTCTCTTCAAACACATCATGTCCTAATTCAAGATAAAGTTCATAAAGATCTCTCATATTTTTGTTGTTTTCCATTATGCTTAACTAGTGAAATAAAAACATGCATGATATTAAGTAAAGTAAAACAAGTAACTAATTTTTTGTGTGTTTTTAATATAGCAAACAAGATAGCAAATAAAGTAAAACTAGCAACTAATTTTTTTGTATTTTGATTTAGTGCAGCAAACAAAGTAGTAAATAAAACTAAGCAAGACAAAAACAAAGTAAAGAGATTGGGAAGTGGAGACTCCCCTTGCAGCGTGTCTTGATCTCCCCGGCAACGGCGCCAGAAAAAGAGCTTGATGGCGTGTAACTCACACGTTCGTTGGGAACCCCAAGAGGAAGGTATGATGCGCAGAGCAGCAAGTTTTCCCTCAGAAAGAAACCAAGGTTTAATCGAACCAGTAGGAGTCAAGAAGCACGTTGAAGGTTGATGGCGGCGGGATGTAGTGCGGCGCAACACCAGGGATTCCGGCGCCAACGTGGAACCTGCACAACACAACCAAAGTACTTTGCCCCAACGAAACAGTGAGGTTGTCAATCTCACCGGCTTGCTGTAACAAAGGATTAACCGTATTGTGTGGAAGATGATTGTTTGCAGAAAACAAGAGAACAAGATTGCAAGAGATTGTATTTCAGTATAGAGAATTGGACCGGGGTCCACAGTTCACTAGAGGTGTCTCTCCCATAAGATAAACAGCATGTTGGGTGAACAAATTACAGTTGGGCAATTGACAAATAAAGAGGGCATGACCATGCACATACATATTATGATGAGTATAGTGAGATTTAATTGGGCATTACGACAAAGTACATAGACCGCCATCCAGCATGCATCTATGCCTAAAAAGTCCACCTTTAGGTTATCATCCGAACCCCCTCCAGTATTAAGTTGCTAACAACAGACAATTGCATTAAGTATTGCGCGTAATGTAACTAGTAACTACATCCTTGAACATAGCACTAATGTTTTATCCCTAGTGGCAACAGCACATCCACAACCTTAGAACTTTCTGTCACTGTCCCAGATATCAATGGAGGCATGAACCCACTATCGAGCATAAATAATCCCTCTTGGAGTTACAAGCATCTACTTGGCCAGAGCATCTACTAGTAACGGAGAGCATGCAAGATCATAAACAACACATAGACATAACTTTGATAATCAACATAACAAGTATTCTCTATTCATCGGATCCCAACAAACGCAACATATAGAATTACAGATAGATGATCTTGATCATGTTAGGCAGCTCACAAGATCCGACAATGAAGCACAATGGGGAGAAGACAACCATCTAGCTACTGCTATGGACCCATAGTCCAGGGGTAGACTACTCACACATCACTCCGGAGGCGACCATGGCGACATAGAGTCCTCCGGGAGGTGATTCCCCTCTCCGGCAGGGTGCTTGAGGCGATCTCCTGGATCCCCCGAGATGGGATCGGCTGCGGCGGCGTCTCTGGAAGGTTTTCCGTATCGTGGCTCTCGGTACTGGGGGTTTCGCGACGGAGGCTTTAAGTAGGCGGAAGGGCAGGTCAGGAGGCGGCACGAGGGCCCCACACCACAGGGCCGCGCGGCCAAGGGGGGGGGGCCGCGCCGCCCTAGGGTGTGGCCACCTCGTGGCCCCACTTCGTCTCCTCTTCGGACTTCTGGAAGCTTCGTGGCAAAATAGGACCCTGGGCGTTGATTTCGTCCAATTCCGAGAATATTTCGTTACTAGGATTTCTGAAACCAAAACAGCAGAAAACAAGCGGCACTTCGGCATCTTGTTAATAGGTTAGTTCCAGAAAATGCACGAATATGACATAAAGTGTGCATAAAACATGTAGATAACATCAATAATGTGGCATGGAACATAAGAAATTATCGATACGTCGGAGACGTATCACCGGCCACCCCCCCTCATGGAAGGGTGGGAATCCCACTTGAGGTGGGAGTCCCACCTTGGGTAGGTTTCCCTACAACATGGAAGGTTTTGGGTTGGGGTCTTATTCGAAGACTTGTAGTCCAACACTTGGGGGTTCCACTGATATAATGAGGGGCAAGGGGGAGGGGGCCGGACACACCAAAGCCACGGTGGCCGCACCCCTCATAGTGGTCGGCCACCCCCCTCTCTCCAAACCCTAGCCGCCCCCTCTCCTCCACCTCTCCCGCAACGCTTAGCGAAGCTCCGCCGGAGATCTCCATCGCCACCGCCACCACGCCGTCGTGCTGCCGGATTCAAGGAGGAGCTACTACTTCCGCTGCCCGCTGGAACGGGGAGAAGGACGTCGTCTTCATCAACACCGAACGTGTGACCGAGTACGGAGGTGCTGCCCGATTGTGGCACCGTCAAGATCTTCTACGCGCTTTTGAAAGCGGCAAGTG
The DNA here is from genome assembly GCF_019359855.2 of Lolium perenne. Classification (NCBI taxonomy): domain Eukaryota; kingdom Viridiplantae; phylum Streptophyta; class Magnoliopsida; order Poales; family Poaceae; genus Lolium; species Lolium perenne. Next base: position 35,696,597 of record NC_067250.2, read on the forward strand.
ATCGTCTACCGCAGCAACAAGAGCCTCATCTTGTAGGCTTTGGAAATCTTCAAGGGTGAGTCTCGTTCATCCCCTCGTTGCTCCTGTCTTCTAGATTGCATCTTGGCTTGGATTGCGTTCTCGCGGTAGGAAAGTTTTTGTTTTCTATGCAACGAATCCCTACAGTGGTATCCTCACAGACTTTAGCTTCGCTACAGTTTTATGAAAATACCTACATGTTTTGCTCACACTTTATAATGTTTTTATGCGTTTTCCGGAACTAACCTATTAACAAGATGCCAAAGTGCCAGTTCCTGTTTTCCGCTGTTTTTGGTTCCAGAAAGGTTGTTCGGGCAATATTCTCGGAATTCGATGAAACAAAGACCAAACATCATAATTCACCGAGACGGACCAGGACACCGAAGGGGAGTCAGAGGGGAGGCCTGGGGCCCCCAGACCATAGACCGGCGCGGCCTGAAAGGGGGGCGCGCCGCCCTATGGGGTGGGACCCCCAGGCGCCCTCATGCGCCGCCTCTTCGCCTATATAAGCCCTTTCGACCTAAAAACACGATACCAATTGACGAAACTCCAGAAGGACTCCAGGGGCGCCGCCGCCATCGCGAAACTCCAATTCGGGGGATAGAATCTCTGTTCCGGCACGCCGCCGGGACGGGGAAGTGCCCCCGGAAGCCATCTCCATCGACGCCACCGCCTCCATCATGCTCTGTGAGTAGTTCCCCCATGGACTACGGGTTCTAGCAGTAGCTAGTTGGTACTCTCTATCCCATGTACTTCAATACAATGATCTCATGAGCTGCCTTACATGATTGAGATCCATCTGATGTAATCGGTGTTGTGTTTGTTGGGATCCGATGGATGATACATTATGATTAGTCTATCTATAAAGTTTGTGAAGTTATTGTTGCTGCAATCTTGTTATGCTTAATGCTTGTCACTAGGGCCCGAGTGGCATGATCTTAGATTTAAGCTCTATAATTATTGCTTAGATTGTATCTACAAGTTGTTTGCACATATTGCTGTCCGGAACCCGAGGCCTCAAAGTGACAGAAATTGGGACAACCGGAGGGGAAGGCTGTGATATGAGGATCACATGTTTTCACCAAGTGTTAATGCTTTGCTCCGGTGCTCTATTAAAAGGAGTACCTTAATAGCCAGTAGATTCCCTTGAGGCCCGGCTGCCACCGGCTGGTAGGACAAAAGATGTTGTGCAAGTTTCTCATTGTGAGCACGTACGACTATATATGGAAAACATGCCTACATGATTAATGAATTGATGTTCTATCTTAATGCTTTGAATCCTATCAATTTCCCAACTGTAATTTGTTTACCCAACACTTGTCACTTGTTATTGGAGAGTTACCACTAGTGTAGATCGCTGGGAACCCCGGTCCATCTCTCATCATCATATACTCGTTCCTATATGACATTGGAAGTAGTATCAACTATTTTCTGGTGCCACTGCCTATGTGTTACTGCTATTGCTGCTGTGTTACTATTACTATTTCTCTCATATTACTGCTGCTTTCACATCACCCCTGTTACTAGTACTTTTCCAGGTGCAGCTGAATTGACAACTCAGTTGTTAAGGCTTATAAGTATTCTTTACCTCCCCTTGTGTCGAATCAATAAATTTGGGTTTTACTTCCCTCGAAGACTGTTGCGATCCCCTATACTTGTGGGTTATCAATGCCTCAAAGAGTGCCGCAAATAGCAAGGATCATGAAGCAACGGGGACCTTGCTCTTTTCCTTTGCTATCGATGCCTCAAAGAGTGCCGCAAATAGCAAGGATCATGAAGCAACGAAGACCTTGCTATTTTCCTTTGCTATAGATGCCTCAAAGAGTGCCGCAAATAGCAAGGATCATGAAGCAACGAAGACCTTGCTCTTTTTCTTTGCTATAGATGCCTCAAAGAGTGCCGCAAATAGCAAGGGTCATGAAGCAACGAAGACTTTGCTATTTTCCTTTTCTATAGATGCATCAAAGAGTGCCGCAAATAGCAAGGATCATGAAGCAACGGGGACCTTGCTCTTTTCCTTTGCTATAGATGCCTCAAAGAGTGCCGCAGATAGCAAGGATGATGAAACACGTACGAAAACGACCCACGATCAAGACATGCATCGGTTGAAAGCAAAGTTGCACATACAACGGGTTTAGCAAGACCTGCAACACGAGCTGATCACTCAAATAATTTGTTGCCGATAAACTTACAAACAATGGCATCAACGATGCTCAAGGTGCATTAAGAATTGCCCCTTGAAATAAACAACAATGTGTCAACGGCACCTAAAGAAAACTATAAACATCGAGTTACTCGACTTGAGTCTACTCACGGTAGCAAGCATCAGTTCCCAGACTCGAGGGCTACTTCCATCGGGAGCGCTGGACGCGCACTCGATAAAATCATCGGCTCCTCTGGGCCATCATCCCAATCATCGGCTCCTCTGGGCCATTATCTAAATCATCGGCTCCTCTGGGCCATCATCCAAATCATCGGTTCCTCTAGGACAAGATCCAAATCATCGGCTCCTCTGTGACATCATCCAAATCGTCAAATCCTCTATCTATGAAATCATCAGAGTCATCGACATCATGTTCTCGGAACTCGAAGACATGTACGGTATTCGACTTAGCATTTTACACTCTATACATAACTGTTTCATATTCATTTACAGACTCGGGGGCTACTCCCATCGGGAGCGCTGGTCGCGCACCCGAGAAAAAGAAGGCAACCTCGCCAACAAAGAAGAATAAACTTGAAGACGTCGGCATCAACAATCAAGATCTTCGAGTAGTACAACTTGAGTCTATGCGTGGCTGCAAGCACCCGCCCATAGACTCGGGGGCTACTCCCATCGGACCCGACAGAAAGCAACTTCGACTCTACATCAAGCACAAGATTCAACAAATGATCAAGACATTCGGCGAAGACAACTTGAGTCCCTGCCCGAAGCTTCACTTCGGCCAGACACTCGGGGGCTACTGACGTGGGCATAACCCTTCGGGTACTCGACATTGCCATACCCGGTGCAAACTATGAAGCTGGACCAGCACAAGGACTCAACAAGCCGGACCCGCAAGGAATATCAACTTGGACTACAAGGAAAGAAGACTCCAACACGAATCCTACTAGGACTCTTGTAAACCCTAGTTTGGCTGATATATAAAGCCAGGCAGGGGCACCCCTTAGGGCACACACAATCAGAAACATAAATCATAGAGGCGACACGCCTAGACACCGCAACCCGCGAACTAGAACTAGATCAGATACAACTACTCCGCCTATGGCGGCCCCCTGTACTCATATATTCATATACTGGATTGCTACCAGGACGTAGCGATCCTCCACCGCGGGGACGTGAACCTGGGTACGTCGTGTACCGCCTTGCTCCCGGAACTTCCGTCGTCGCCTTTCTCTAAAACCCAAGCCCCTCATGGTGGGCATTGCCGAGGAACCGCCTCGTCAGCGCGGGTCACGGGGAGGGGTGCAGAGGGAAGCCACGGGCCATGGCATTGGGCCAGGAGGCATAGGCAAAATGCCGGGCGAGAGGAGGGAGAGACATAGAGGTGGGTGACGGCTTTTCCTGGAAAACTAGGAGATGAGTGGTGGACGGATTAGGGCACGTAGTTTTCTCTCGTTGACTAAGAGGAGCCAGAGAGGCCAGGGCAGACCTGGGCTGTGGTAGCAGTTCGGTAGGCCCAGAAGCAAGAGGGACAGGGTAGGGCAAAGCAGTGGTCACGAGAGTGGGCAGAGGCCCAAGGAGCGGCCCAGCGGCGAAACAACATCCAAAGCAAGCGACGCGGAGAAAAGAGCAACCTGCTGCCCATGGCGGAGGCCGTCCAGCGAAACCAGGAACGAGGCTAGCTCCGGGGAGGCGACGACAAGCCGGAACACGTTGGGACCAACCTCAATAACAACGAGGCGCTCGAAGGTAGAGCCTAACCAGAACTGCATCATGCCGAAGACAGAGGAGGAGGAGGAGAAAGGTTGGCGGCGCTCATGGCGCACCGCAATGTGCACCGGCGACGGCGCAAACAGCGGCGAACCAAGGGTGACCGGAGTACATACCGGAGTGCGGAAGTTCTGAAGGGAAAACTGGAGGAAGCGATCACCGGGGGTGTTGAACGGCGGTGGAAGAGCTTGCAGGTTGAGGGCGAGGGCGCGCGGCGTCCGTGCCGAGAGGAAACCCTGCGCACTGGCCGGTCGGGAGGGCACGATAGCGTTGAGCTCCAGGAGAGATGGAACGCCGGTGAGGGGGATCGAGGTGGCTAGTCCTATGGCTCGTGGGTTTGTAGGTGGTCTCCGGCGCACGGCCGAGCTCAGGAGCGCCCAGGTCGCCTGCGTTGCCGCGAGGCTCGCAGGAGCTCATCCCGCAATGCCTAGGCGGGCACAATTTGTATTTTGTGGTGTCAACTTTTGGCCGCACAACACATGGAAAGGTCACACGGAAAGGATTTTCCTTGTGTCACGAGGATTTTTAATAGGCCCGATCTGTACTGATGAGAGTCATCGGAAAGGACTAACGATTCATCGATCGTCCGAGATGAAGATATAAGCTCCATTCCCCACTCTTTAGCACACAACAAAGGGCAGCGCTCAGCGTCGGCGACCGACCCGGGTGATAAAATCGGTTGCTGTCCCGGCCGTCCGATCGCGATCTACCGGCTAGAATTAGCAGCATTTCAATTTTTGCATTTTGCCGCTTGGTTTTTGGAAAATCAACCCGCGGTCCTAAGCCTATCAGTTTAAACCGAACACGTGTTTCCCTTTGCCACCAAACTTTCAGATATTTACAACAAAACCCGCTGTTTAGTATAGCAACAAAAACCCGCCGCTTTGTGAACAAAAAATAAAAAGTATTACAACAAAATTTTCATAGTAAATCTTCACATATATGTACAACAAATTATCAATATATTTACAATAATAATTAACAACAAAAACAATATTTTTTATTTGGGTGTTTACAATAATAGTCAGTTTCCATGCAATAATATCTTTACAACAAATCGGAAACATACTTACAACAATAATTAATAACAAAAACCAACATTATTTTATTTGGATGTTTACAATAAAAGTCTGCTTTCATTCCAGAAATATCTTTAGAACAAACCAGTAAAATATTTACAACAATAATTAGCAACACAGGCCACAAATAATTTGGGTGTTTACAACAAAAGTCGCTAGCTATTTTAACAAAAAATGCAACGTATTACAACAAAATAAAAAAATGATTTTGTGTTTACATACAATTTCAGCACTAATCATTATATGTACCACACATACATTTACAACAAACTATCAATATATTTACAATAATAATTAATAAAAAAATACTTTTTTTATTTGGGTGTTTATAATAATAGTCAGTTTTCCATACAACAAATAAGTAACATATTTACAACAATAGTTAATAACAAAAGTCATGCCATGTGGAGAGGTAGATAACATACTTACAACAAAAATCCACCAACTATTTGTACAAAAGTCAGAAATGATTAAAACAAATATATATATGTTTACAAACACTACAAAGTGGTCAAGCAAAAATTAATTTGGTACATATTAAATTACAACAAAAAACACCAACTATCTTTACAAAAATTCACACACAAAGACAACAAAAATCGGGCCAAACGTTGAGTGCTAGGCCAGCAATTGGTCTCTATGTGTGTTAAGTGCTGGACCGGCGAACCGTTCATGGGCCATGCGGGCAAACAGATGATGGGCCAGCAAACGAGCGAGTCGCGGCCCAGGAGCGGAAACCAGAAGGACGCGCTCGCGAGCGAGGCACGACCGATCTCCCGCACACGCGATCGGTCGGCCGATATAGAGAGTTTTCCCACAAGAAATGCCGAGACCGAGTAAACGCGACACTTGCCTACGTACGCATGTATACCGAGAGACCGAGTAAACAAATCGATGTGTTCAAAACAAGAGTAAACAAACCAAATTCTCTTCGGGCATCTGCTCCATGGACCAATGCCCAATTCATCGGGAAAGGTTTTAACGTCCGACAGGAAAACATACGAAAGAACCAAAGCCCAATCCTTCCGATAAACCTTGTCACATATATGGATCAAACTCGTGCGGGCCTATATCCTTTTGCCCATGATCTAGTAATTCGTATTTCCAACTAAGATATCCATCGACGCTGCCCTTGTACTCGCGTCCCTCGGCCGTGGCGTGCCGGCGCTTGGCCACCCTGTCGATGACGGCGTCCACAGCGACGTCGAACGCGTCCTTGAACGTCACGCCCTTCGCCATCGGGTCCCTGTACATCACTCTCGGTATAAGCCGAATCACCTCCTCCCGCATTCGCGCCACCTTCGTCGCCGGTATCTTCCTCAGCACCTCCTCGATGCTAACGTTGCGCTTGGCCACATCACCCTGGGGGATGAACACCGAGTACCTCCTGTAGTCCCTGGGAAGGTACCACGTGTACTGGGTGTAGGCGGAGATCGGGTGGAAGAAGACCGGGATACAGCCGGCGAGGATGGCGTCGAATGTGGACTTGCGGGTGAAGGAGTCGCCGCGCGGCTCGACGCAGAACTCAGCGCTTTCCAGTAGCCGCATGATCCGATCCGGCGAGCTGTGGTACGACATGGCGCCGAACATTGCGCAACTGCTCGACTTGCCGCACTGCTCTATGATCTGCGCGCGCACCGTCGTATTGCCGGGGCGTGGCCCGCCGGCGAAGCCCCAGAGCGACCTGCGCTCTAGCCGGCGCATGCGGTCCTGCCAGCGGAGTACGTCGGCGTCGGAAGAAGGGTGGAAGTGCGACGCGTATGGCACAGCGAATTCGTTGCCCTGCCACGGGCTGGCCTCGTTGTTGAGAACCGTCGTGTTGCGGATGGCAGGGTACGTCATGAAGGCATTGCCCCAGCCGCCGTCTTCACCGCGGACGAAGTCCCAGGTGCCCCGTCCGGCGACCAGGAAGTGGTCGTAGCCTCACATGGCGCGCCACTGGGGCTGCCGCACAAGCCAGTCCGCCAAGTCCCGCGACAGGGCGTCGCGGTCCGAGACGTTGCTCTTCCACATGTTCAGTGACACATCAAACCCGGGGTAGAAGGGCACGTACACGGCGGCGGCGGTTGAGGGGTCGGCGGTGAGACACTCGTACCGCCTCATCCGAGCGTGGTAGATTAACGCCAGCATGTACTGGTCAGTGTCGTAGGATCCCTTCTCCGGCAGGGATTCACCGGGCGGGAGCTGCGCACCGAACCCGTCGTTTACCATGAGCTTGCAGATGTCGTCGGAGACCGAGAACCCACGGCAGTGGCTGACGAGGTCGGCGTTGAACCGTGGCGGTAGGTCGTACATGTAGATGTACCGGCCGACGCACCGATCCCGGGCGAAGCGGAAGGACGGAAGGGAGAAGGCCGAGGGCTTGAGGAGAAGGGACGCCATATTGCCTTGCATGGTGGAGACGAAGTAGATTATCAGGGCCCAGAATACGATCGAGAGCACCGTGAGGCAGAATATCCGCGGTGGCCGGAGCAAGCTTCCGACACCGCTGCCTCCGCCAACAGAGTGCTTGCCATTAGCGGCATCCATCTCCATGCTCAGTGCGGTGCTGGGCTTCATTGATTGTGTAGTATCACAGTACGTGTGGGCATGAATGAGCGCAGCTCCACACGCTATGACGCTGAGATGTCCACGCTAGGAGTAGTACTACGTAGTACTTTTGTGAAGTTGACTGCATTAATGGTAGATCAGCTTTGGACTCCCCCCCCCCCCGCGACTAGAAAGACAACCTCATAGGTTTATTTTCTGAAAATGGACTTCATTAACGGTAGATGAGCTTAGGATTCTGCGCCTGCATATGCGTGCCATTTTGTGAAGTTGACTTCATTGATGGTGGTGAGAGGCCCAAATGAGAGTACTAAAAAAACTGATTAAGCCATGCTCTGATAATGAGCTAACTAAGCAATGGTTGGATCAGATCATCGTACTCCCTCCGTTCACAGTTACCGTGCATTCTAGGTTCAGTTAAACAAAAGTTTATAAAATTTGACTAAAAATATAAAAAATATTGATATCTTTTTTGATAAAGGGTGTTTTATTACTCGAAGTTTTAAGCAATATAAGATGCACACAACTGTTTAATTAAGAATCTAGAATCCAACTAAAAAGGAGTACACAAAGATCAAAAGTAAAAAAAAGTCACCCATGTTATGCAGCCACCCATGTTGGGAAATAAACTCTTTGACCGTATTCTTCAACCGTGTAGCCGTGTAGGCACCTCCATAAAAAGATCTTGGCCCTTTAAACGTTGAAGTGGCGACCATAAACGGAGCATAGCGGTATACCTAGAAATAACCTGCATAATAGAACACTTTTTATCATTGAAAACCTTGTCATTTCTACATAGCCAAAACGCAATCGCTCCCACTCGGATAATCATTTTCTACCTGAAATCCACCCCACTTAGTCAATTGCCAAAAACGTTAGCAATACTACGGGGTGGATACATGGTAGATCCTATCTGAATGATTGATCATATAGATCTAGTAACTCGATAATTGAAAAAGGGTTTTTTTATTGTCTCTTCTTCATGACAGAACACACATTTCTTACAATCTGTCAGTTGCGTTTTGCAAGGTATAAAATTAGTACTATTAGAATCATCTTGAAATGTATTTTTATATTATATAAATTTGAGCTATGTATGTTGATATTTTTTTATTAATGTTTTAGTTAAACATTTGAAATTTCAATTTTAACTAATGCCAAAACGTTGGGTAAATAAAGGCGGAGAGAGTACTTATCTGCTTCAGTGTTTGAAATGTGAGAACCAAAACTGATTAACTTATTCTGTAAAGAAATATTGAAGGTGATTCGTGCGAGACGTCCATCTCCTCGGTGATCATCACTTCCTAGTCCCTTGAACCCGAGGTGCATGGCGTACACGACACTCCTCTCCAAGTTCACACATGCATGTATGATGCTTTTTCCCTTATTTAATTTGCATTGGGCGTTTAGCTAAAATTAAACTCTATCAAGTTTAATTAAAATACAAAAACCATTAATCATAATATCAAATTCATATCTATATATACATAATAATAATATACTAATAATAAAGAGATAATTGTTTTCATCGCTTGGTTTCGTCCGCTATCTAAACTGCAACTGAAGTTGATAGTAGTTACCCACCTATGCCATCCATAATACAGAGAGGATTGTTTCCATTTGTTTGGTTTCGTCTTTCATCTAAATTACCGCCGAAGTTGATAGAAAATACCCACCTACACAACCCATAATTTCAAAAATAACATACATAATTGTTTCCATTTTGATTCATTTCCTACATTGTATGTCCACGACTATGATTGATGGCTCACGCTTAAGCATCTCCCTGGAATCCAAGTTCTACACGGGACCCGACAACCTGAGCCGGAGCCCGGGACAAAAAGCAACTACACCCGAAAGAAAAAAACAAAAACAAAAACATAACAAATAGTAATACATTATAGAGATACATGAGCAATTGTCTCCAGCAAGTACCTAGTATTTTTTTTCCACCACATGTATTTTTTTTACAAGAGACGGCATCCCGAGCCGGAAAGCAACTCCACCCAAAACAAATATAAAAACAAAAACTAAAGCATGTCTCCAAAACAAAATCTAAACGGACTGTCCCAAATTCCAATCCTAATCCAACTCTATTTTTTTTATGACAATTGATACCACATACATTTAAAATAGAAAATTGTACATGGTAGAGATACATGAGCAGTTGTCTCGAGTACAAAATAAAGTCTATACGAAAATCTTTGATGTCTTCAAATTCTTTCTTCTTCCATGACATAAATCTTATACATTTCTGAAAGCGGTCGAAAGAATACCAAACCACTAACCTGCAAATACCAATGAATGTTCTCGCATAATTTTAATTTGAGCCGCAATGCAAAGGCTACGTGCACACGTGCAACCATTAGATTATTTTTTAAAAAAGAAATACGGTAGGGAAAGCCCTACAGTGATTTTTTTGAAATAATAAGAACCCAAATTTGTGTCTCTAGATACTTGAATCAGGGTAGCTAGGTTGTACATCCACTTCCCTAACTAAATGAGTTAGGCTCACTAGCTTCTTTGCAACCATTAGAGTAATCAATTAACATCAGTAAGAGTATCAACATAGTATGCCAGGACACAATGGGGATGTGAGAGTATGAATCACCATTGTCAAAGATGTAGAAGCCGGGACAAAAATTGCAAGGACAATCATCATCTCCGCAACCATGAGAAACTATTCAAAATAGATCTAATGAAACAGGATCTGAAAGTCCATACGTAGAAAATTGTATTCTTCCAACACCATCATTAGCCTGGAGAAGGAGATCTTTATATGGAGCGAAGATCTAGAGATCACTTCATTAAGATAGGTACCAAATAGAAAATGACTACCAAATCTTTAAGATACTACTTTTAGTAAAAACTTTATACATGAATTGGGTTCCCCATTTCTCTCGACGCCAACGACCCGACGAAAGGGAAACCAATCTACGGAGAAGGAGGTGAAGGCCGCGCTAGGTTTAGAAGGTGCCGACGGTTCTGTTACGAACAAAGAGTAGCCCTTTTGCCTCTCCAAATCCAACTTTAAATTAGATCGGAAACGTGCATATCCATACGACCATATTATAAGTAAATTCGGGAGTTCGGATGATCGTGTTAGGGCATCTCCAACGGTCGACGCATTTTGGACGTCCAAAATGTCCGTTTGTGTCTGTTTGCGTCGGTCCGCAGATGCCATGCGGTCCTGCGCGACCGTTTGCATTGGGGGTATCCTAGCGGTGCAGACGCATTTCTTTTAGCGGAGACAACGTCAAGGTCATTAATGGCGGTTTAACGTCCCGTCGAGACCTGCGCCGGCGATTACCGATTCCCGCGCGACGACGGTCTTCCCGCGCTTGCCCAACACATTGGCAAGTTTCGCCGACATTTCGCGCGCAAGAAACGACCCGTGGCAACGTTGTTCCCCACCCAGCCGTGGGTATATGTTGGACACCGGCGGGGGTGACGGGCACACCTCAAGCTAAACCCTAGCATCCATCCATGGCCGAGCACAACCTTAGTTGGGATCAGGTGTTCAGATGTGCGGCGAAGCCCACCTGGAGGAGGACGAGCAGCTAGTCACCTATGCGTCTCAGGCCGAGCAGCTGGACCTGGAGGCGGCACAGGCAGAGGTTGCGGAGGCGGCAGAGCGCGCGCAAGGGCGTGGTCGCCTTGCGGCGGCCAGGGCGGAAATCGCCGACGCCAGGGCGGAGCTCGCCGAGGCCAGGGCGGCGCTCGCAGAGGCGCGGGTGGCGATGGCGGCCTCTCCCGCGACCGTCGTCATCCACGACACCACCGACGACGACGACATCGTACCTAGCCGCTTCGAGTGCGCCGGTGACCAACAGGTTCTGCTCGCGTCCTTCGAGACCCTAGCTGGGGACGCATGCGCCGTCAGGCTTGGGCAGTGGAGGAGGAAGCCCACGGCTATGCCGTCGCTATGGCTTGGGGGACATCTGTTCCGACCTGGATTCGCTCCAGCGGAGGGGTCCTTCTCCCGCGCGGTCGAGCAGAAGAACCGGGAGCTAGCGGACGCCATCGCCGCAGGGACGAAGCGATGGCGGAGGCGGCTAGGGACAGGGCCCACTACCACGCCCATATGGCGGCGTTGTAGGCGGCAGACGCGGAGGCGGCCCAGGCGGAGGAGGCGGCGGCGGTGGAGGCGGCCTCCTCTCTGGCTAGGAGAGTCCCGTGGGAGTCTTCTCTGGCCGAGACCCTCGAACGCCGCAGGCGGCAGGACGAGGTGTCCCATGTGCGGCGTGCGCGGCGCGCGGAGTGCGTGAAGCGCTCGCGCTTCTACGACGACGCTGGCCCCTCCGGTAGCCAGTAGTAGGCAGTGCGACTGCAAGTAACCCTTGCCGTGGTAGGCCGCGCGACGACGAGTAGGTACGACCGTTGTAGTTTTAGGTTAACTCGACTAACCATCTCTATAAAGATGGTCCTTTTGCCAATCAATAGTAATAAAGAAATATTTTGATTATCTAGTCACTGCCTACCGGGCCCGGATTTAACCAACGCGGTCACTTTCTGCGACTATGCAGCGTCCATGGAGACGCAAATCTAGCACATGTTTGGGGCAAATCCTATACACCGACCAGGTCGGTCCCTACCGCGTACAGACACCCTCGCGCTGTATGGGCCGGTCGGCTTGATCGCCTCTTTTTTCTGTTTTCTGTTTCTCTTTCTTTCTTTTCTTTTCTTTTTTCTTTTCATTTCCTTTTTTATTTTCTGTTCCTTTTTGTTTCTTTTTTTTGTTTTGTTTCTTTTTTGTTTATATTTATTTTTGTTCAAATTTGAAAATATTTCAAATTCAGAAAAATTTCAAAATTGAAAACTGTTCAAAATTTAAAAAATGTTCAAATTTTAAAAACGTTCAAATTTTAAAACCGTTTAATACAAAAAATGTTCAAATCTGAAATCCGTTCAAATTTGAAAAATGTTCAAATACAAAAAATTGTTCAAATTTGAAATCCGTTCAAATTTGGAAAATGTTCAAATACAAAAATGTTCAAATTATAAAATTGTTCAAATTTGAAATCCGTTCAAATATATAAAGCGTTCAAATTTGGAAAAATGTTCAAATTCGAAAAAATGTTCAAATTTCGAAAAAAAAATTAAAATCTGAACATTTTTAAAATTTCCAAAATTTCGAATCTGAACAGATTTTGAAAATTTGTTCTCGGAAATATATTTTTTAAAAGTTATATATTAAAAAATAAAAGTATTAACAAAAAAGAAACAACAAAAAAAAACGTACCTACTACTAATGGGCCGCGGCCCAACCAACCGGCCTGGTCGGTGGGGTGTGCGGTGGCCCGTACACACCGACCAGGTCGGTGTACAGCACTCCCCCATGTTTGGTCCAAGTTTGCATCGCCGCGGATGCATCGAACACGTTGCCGTCCCTCCGCTGGAGAAAGGCCCAAACACATTTTCCGAACGCAAACAGTCATCCTCGGCCCCTCGCCGCTAAGAAACGCAGACCTCATCGCGGCTGAAAGTAAAGCACAGAAAGTCGCAAACAAAGTAGTCTATCTACTACGCTCGCCCCGTCGGAGATGCCTTTATGTTCGGGGCTCTCCGCGCGCGATGATGAGTTTCCGCTGCAGGGACGCCAGCCGCACGCGCCGCCCAGCTCGCGTGCCATATGGCTTCTACTGCAAGGACACCACCGATCTCGCGATCCGATGAGCCGTGGATGCCGGCGGGCTCTCAGCCCGATCAGCAGCACTCAGTGATCACCACGTGTGACTGCAATGCCTCAATTTTGTTTTGCTAATTCGTCTGTGATCGGCAATACCTTGAACCCAAGGTGAAGAATCCTCTATATGCAGGGATGCGAGTCCAAGAACCATACGAACCAAGTTTCGTCTCCTCGCCTGAGCAACGCCGAAGTTTTTTTTTTTTTTTTTTTGCGACTGAAGTATCCTGTTTTTTGTCTCAGCAAATTACATCGGGCTGCTTGAGGAGACCACGCGAGACTGTCTAACCATCATCTAGCTAATTTCGCAATTCGCCATAAATCAGATTTTTTGTATACTAGAATTCGTAAATGTGTCCTGCAAGTAGTTTAGGAGATGATCGTGCGGCCCTAGTCAACTCTTCTACGCATGTCAACATTACGGCCGCACACACTCTCTTCTATTGGTCGGTTTTGGTCTGACCTACTAACATATGTTTTTTGCATTTTATACTTTCTCCGTTAGTACATAGATATCTTAGATTTTTCTAAATTTAGATGCATCCATACACTAAGTGGTCGGAGGTAGTAATACTTTATTGTAATCTCAAAACTTATATTTAACTAATTTTACATTATCACGTTACTAATTAAGAAAATCATTGTAAAAATAAGGACAAGAAAATTCTACATTGAAAATATATTCAGCTTGTAACAAAACAGTTGTTCGTGTATATTGTAAATGTTCCTGTTTTGATTAATAGTTCTCGCATCGGCTTTTGATACTACGTATAAGTTTTACTAAAAAATGTTTCGTGGGTTCAAAAGAAGTATTTCTCGCTAGTTTGAAATAATATTCTCAAGTTCAAGAAAATATTCGCCGATTTGGAAAATAATATATCATCAAAAAAGAATAGAAAATAAGGAAAAAGGTGAAAGACAAAAAAAAGCGCAAATAGTTCAATGCCGTATTACCGTTAGCGGCGGTTCACCAAGGGGGTCGCTTCTTGGTATAATACTGTGAGGATGCGCGGCCGGCCGTCTGCCCGCGGTCTCTCTCCTCCCCAACCCTCCCATTCCTCTCCCTCAGCCTCTTTCGGATTCGTGTGCTGAGCCCCTGACCGATTCCGACTTCCACTCTAGCTCGGATCCAATGCGGCTCTCAAGTAACCCCCGCCGTTACCAGAGCTGCGACCGTGCTAAGCTCAGCATCGACCCCAGTCCCCAAATTAATCGCTTCACCTCACGCGCGTCGCCGCCCATCGCCGTTCCCGTTCTGCCGTCGCGTCAACCCTGTCGGCAGTCTTGACCACCAGTAAGCTTTTTCCCATTCACTGATTGGATTAATCCCACTGCATTCAACAAATTTTGGGTATGCCGGTGCACACTCTGGCACGCCATCTAGATCGACCCCTCTCCCCATCTCGCCTTCACAAACACACTCACACTAATCTTCTGATTATGCCCGAATTCATAGGTAGTAATGCACTGAAACATAACAAAAGTGCCCTTCTGTTTCATGGCGTTGCTAGAACTTTAGCTAGTTTATGGACTGATTTTTATTATCTGGTCACGAGGGATAGTAGAACCCAGAAACGGCATTGAACAAAAATGACGACTTTATGGACTGATTCTTCTTATCTGGTGACTCTGGTCATGAGTGATAGTAGAACATAGAAACACTCTTGTGAAGTTTATTTACATGTGTTCCGGCCTTCCAGGTTCATGCACCCGATATATTTACACTTAACCTGGCATCATTTTTCTGCAGAATCAAAATGGACAGCCATCTAACACGCACACGTAAAAGACCGAGGCGCTGCTATCACGAACCAGTCATTAAGAAAACCAGAGCAAAGGTTCATCTTGCGGACCTTTCTGAGGATCTTCTGTCTGTGGTTCTTTCAAAATTACCGATAAAGGACGCAGTGAGAACTGGTCTTCTGTCAAGTAAATGGAGGCACATGTGGAGGGGTTGCTCCAAACTGAAATTTGATGGTATCACTGTGTGTGGCAGCGGTGTGTTTGGGCGACAAGAGTACACTCAGAAATTCATCTACAATGTTAATGCAGTGATGCGGCAGCAGCAGTGCATGGTTGTTGAAGAACTGGTGATCAGATTTGGATTCGACATCAAGCTAGTGGATCATGTGAATACTTGGGTGGATTTTGCTGTATCATCACGGACAAAGAGTCTTGCCCTTGATTTAGCGCCAGCCAAATTCCGTGCTGATCAGTACAGATTTCCTGTCGAGCTTTTAGATGACGCAAGCCTATATCGGCTTCGTCATCTGCAACTTAGCTTTGCTTCATTTGAACTACCCTGTCAATTCAGCGGTTTCCCGAATCTGAGAACACTTGATTTGCACATGTTACGTGTCACTCGGAAGGATCTTCAAGATACGCTGTTAAATTGTGTTAATCTTGAGTGGTTCAGTATGGTTAGATGTCATTTGAATGATGAGCTGACAGTAGCTCGGCCATTATCAAAGCTACTATACTTGCGTATTGTGCACTGCAAGATAACCAAGATAGTACTCAATGCGGTGAAACTTGAAACGTTCATCTTCTATGGTCGTCTGTATCCAGTTGACCTTGGGGGTGCTCCAGAACTGAAACACGCAGATCTTGATTTCTATTCATCTGTACCTCTTGAGCATGCTCTGACTGTACTTCCCAAAGTGCTTTCAAGTGTTCAAGATCTGACATTGCGTGCTCTTATTCCACTTAAGGTTGCTTTCTCACACTTGCATCAGTATCTAAGTTGTTTCGTCAGTTTTCTCTCTCCTGTTATGACCATTTATTATCTACTTTTCAGATGCCCTTGCTGATGGAAACCCCATACAAGTTTTCCCAGTTGAAACATTTGGATTTATGGCTGATTCTAGAGCATAAAGAAGCTGGCAACATTCTTTCATTGGCCTCCTTTTTGAGGGCTGCTCCTTACCTTGAAAAGCTAGAGATGCATGTAAGTATCCCACCACTTATCTTTGCTACAATTGTATTCAGTAGTGAACCATGAATTATGCCTCTCATCATATTTCCTCTCGAACTTTTGCAGTTTAGCGTTTTTGATTTCGCACACCGGGTCTCACATCCTATCAAGATCCTTCCAAGGTGTCCACATAACTATCTGAAGAGCCTGCACATTACTGGATTTTCGGGAACAACATCACAACTTGAACTTCTAGTGCACACCGTTGAAAATGCCCATGCCCTAGAGTTCTTGACAATTAAAGGAGCTGACATAGTTGGTCGTGATCTAGATCGCGAAGGGAAAATAAGATTTGTTTCCCAATTTCAAAAACTAGAGAGAAGATACCTTCATGGAATAATTTCACCAAATGTGAAACTGTGTATTATTTAAATATGATCATTTACTGACTCTTGTTTACATTCTGGTGTTTGTGTCCTTCATGGGATAATTCCACCAAATGTGAAGCTGTGTATTATTACTTAACTAGATCATTTACTGACACTTGTTTATGTGTCCTGTGTACTTCCTTGTATAGTTTCACCAAATGCGAAGCTGTGTATTACTTATACCATTTTACCGACTCTTGTTTACGCCATGCATTTCCTGTATGTAATGTTTGTAGTAGATTATGTTATCGTTCATCTCCTGCATGTATTAAATTGTGTCCGTTCTTGATTCACAATATATTTGTTGCAAACTAATTTCTCTCATGGCTTGAACAACTTGGACACGGCCTTTCAGAGATGGAAAACTAGGCAGCAAAACATTCTATGATTTTGCGCTAATGCAATATTGTACTATATCAGTTATCCAGAACATCAACTGGGTTCAAATATAGGATACTCCAAAAAGAGATGAATTATCCAGAACATCAACTGGGTTGAAATCAAGGATACTCCAAAAAGAATCACAAGAAAGTATCTAATTTTCTAAGAATCAGTAGGCATCAGCCATCACCTATCCTCATGGTAGCCAAGGACGATGCAACAGCAGCTGCAGCCGCTCCAGATGCTCTTGGGCATTATTGATCTCCTGAATGAGCCAATTGGCCTGACGCACCTTGTTCTCTAGAACTCCTGGATCGATAATGTCGTTCTGAACTCGCCCGTTGTAGAGGATAGCACTGATGTCGAGAGCAGCTCCCAATGGAACATCGCGTGCGATGCAGATCCTGACCCCCTCCGTGTCTGAGGCGGCGGCGACCGCCTCACGCGCGTCGTCGCATGTCCTGATGGTTAGCATCAGGTACTCTGAAGCAGGAGGCTGGGAGGCCGACGGCGAAGCAGGGACTCTGAAGCACGACTCTGAAGCTGGACTCTCAAGCACGGGCGTAGAGGTTGGCGGCGTCGGCGTCGGCGTCGGCGTCGGGTGAAGGTTGAGCTCTTTCTGCAATTCCTGCAAGAATTCAGCCGCGGCCTCTGCATTTTTGACTCTGTTAATTTCGTCGATTTCATCTGCTCGGTCGGAGGGGACATCGCCGGTATGGGGAGGGGGGTCTTCGTGGCCGACGACGGAAGAGATGTTCCCGGCCTCATGGACGGGAACACCATGTTCGGCCCGGGCGTGAAGAGCCGAGCCGCCGCCCTCTTCACGAGCAGCGCGCCGCCGCGGATGGAGCTGGTGGTCGAAGAGGGCGCCCTGGCAGAAGTCCCCATCTCCTTCCCAGTGGTCGGCGGCGCTGCGGGCTCTTTCCTTTTGGCCAGCGAGGGAGGGTACGGCCAAGACGCGATCGCCGCCGCCGTCAGCGGCAGTAGCACGGCGAGGCGGGGCAAGAGACCGCTCCGCCTCCTTGAGCGCCTTGGCGAGTTGCCTCGGGTACCGCCGACCCTTGCGGGTGTGCGTCAGACGTCGGTCGCGCTGCGCCGTTACTCTTCGTAGAGCCGCCCGCCTCAAAGAGCTGTAGCCGGCGAACCCTGGGCCGCGGCCCCTGCCGTGAAAGCAGCGAGCGCGCCTGAACAAACCACCGCCCGTGTGAAGCCATCGAGCGCGCCCGAGCGATCCGCCGCTGCCGTGAAAGCAGCGAGCGCGCCTGAACAAACCACCGGCCCTGTGAAGCCATCGAGCGCGCCCGAGCGATCCGCCGCTGCCGTTGAAGCGGCGCCCGCGCCATTGGGCGGGGTTACTCTGTTCGAGGGCGTGTTCCTTGATTGCGCGTTTCTTTGATGATCTTGATTTGGATGTGAGTTTCTTGGTTCCCTCGCGAGGACGAAGACGAAGGCTTGTTTAGCCGTAACAGACAAGTGTTGATTTATAAACAGGGAGCCGTTGTGCTCAAGATTCGGGCAACGCGGTGTAATTTGTTTGCGGCGGAATTTTATTACTTCGTATATTTGTCCTCCTTTACGTTGGCACTTGACTTTTTTTTTTTTGCCGTTCATTACTGAGTTTTTCTTTTTGCCCTGCATTACTGAGATTTTTTTACACATACCAGCTCAAATTAATTGGCGGATCCATACAGTAGGTCTAGTGACAATAATTTGTTTTTTGCCCTCTCGGCCAATAATCAAGGTGCACATATCAGTTAATCTGTTGTTGCCTGTTGGTGTGGAGAACAATGAAATTAAGTTTAACTTTTTGAACTAGGTTCGACACAACTAATTTGGTGGTTCCGAGGATGGCATGTATGCATTTAAATAGTTCTACTGAGATATGCGAAATGATCCTTATAAAAAATGCGAATCCGATGCGCTAAAGTTACGCTTGTTTTCCTTTTTGCTGAGAGAGAGAGGCTAAAGAATGGTTGTTAGCATTGTCTAAGGGCACTATAATTTCATGGAAAAATTGTCGCAATATACTTATGACTAAGTTTTTCACACTGTTAAAACTTTGCAACTACGTTCTAAGATTATAGGCATTATACAACAAGATCGCGGGCCACTAGCGCTTGCGTGGTAGAGAATTAAGGAGTTCGTAGAAAACTATCCTAACCATGGGATGGAAGAATGGCTAATACTTCACTTATTTTTATCATGCAATTAATTCTATGCTTGACACTATAGCCGGAGGCACATTCATGATAAAGGAGATAAAGTATAGCGGTAAAACTGCAAAATGATATGTAAGATAACTACTCCGAGTGGCATGTGGAAAGATCCCGCACAAGAAAGTTGAACTCCGTCACCGAAGAAAAGAATGAAGACCTTACAACAAAAGTAGATGAACTTATATTATTGTCAAAGGCAAACCTCAAGTTAATGCCATTACTAATGCTAAGGTCCGGGAAGTAGATTTTGTAGCTCGCAATAATTTTAGCCCTCTGATGTCTACTTCCCCCTCCTTTTCCTGTAGACAGTGTTGGGCCTCCAAGAGCAGAGGTTTGTAGAACATCAGCAAGTTTTCCCTTAAGTGGATCACCCAAAGTTTATCGAACTCAGGGAGGAACAGGTCAAAGATATCCCTCTCATGCAACCCTGCAACCACAAAGCAAGAAGTCTCTTGTGTCCGCAACACACCTAATAGGTGCACTAGTTCGGCGAAGAGATAGTGAAATACAGGTGGTATGAATATATATGAGCAGTAGCAACGGTGCCAGAAAATAGCTTGCTGGCGTGTAGTTGATGGTGGTAGTATTGCAGCAGTAGTAACGCAGTAAAATAGTAAACAAGCAGTAGTAACGCAGTATTTAGGAACAAGGCCTAGGGATTACACTTTCACTAGTGGACACTCTCAACATTGATCACATAACAGAATAGATAAATGCATACTCTACACTCTTGTTGGATGATGAACACATTGCGTAGGATTACACGAACCCTCAATGCCGGAGTTAACAAGCTCCACATTTAATGTTCATATTTTAGTAACCTTATAGTGTAAGATAGATCAAAAGACTAAACCAAGTACTAACATAGCATGCACACTGTCACCTTCATGCATATGTAGGAGGAATAGATCACATCAATACTATCATAGCAATAGTTAACTTCATAATCTACAAGAGATCATGATCATAGCATAAACCAAGTACTAACACGGATGCACACACTGTCACCATTACATCGTGCAGGAGGAATAGAACTACTTTAATAATATTGCTAGAGTAGCACATAGATAATAGTGATACAAAACTCATATGAATCTCAATCATGTAAAGCAGCTCATGAGATTATTGTATTGAGGTACATGGGAGAGAGATGAACCACATAGCTACAGCGGAGCCCTCAGCCTCGGGGGTGGATTACTCCCTCCTCATCATGGAGGCAGCGATGGCGGTGAAGATGGCGGTGAAGACGGCGGTGGAGATGGCTCCGGGGGCAATTCCCCGTCCCGGCAGGGTGCCGAAACAGAGTTCTGTCCCCCGAATTGGAGTTTCGCGATGGCGGCGGCGCCCCTGGAGTCTTTCTGGAGTTTCGTCAATTGGTATCAGGGTTTTCGATCCAGGGGCTTTATATAGGCGAAGAGGCAGCGCAGGAGGGCTTCTGGGGGGCCCACACTATAGGGGGGCGCGCCCCCCCCCTGGCCGCGCCGGGGTGTGGTTTGGTGGCCCTGTCCCCCTTCTCTGGCGGTTCTCGTGTGTTCTGGATGCTTCCGGTGAAAATAGGAACTTGGGCGTTGATTTCGTCCGATTCCGAGAATATTTCGTTACTAGGATTTGGAAACCAAAAACAGCAGAAAACAGAACTGGCACTTCGGCATATTGTTTATAGGTTAGTTCCAGAAAATGAACGAATATGACATAAAGTGTGAATAAAACATGTAGATAACATCAATAATGTGGCATGGAACATAAGAAATTATCGATACGTCGGAGACGTATCAGCATCCCCAAGCTTAGTTCTGCTCGTCCCGAGCAGGTAAAACGATAACACAGATAATTTCTGGAGTGACATGCCATCATAACCTTGATCATACTATTTGTAAAGCATATGTAGTGAATGCAGCGATCAAAACAATGTATGTGACATGAGTAAACAAGTGAATCATATAGCAAAGACTTTTCATGAATAGCACTTCAAGACAAGCATCAATAAGTCTTGCATAAGAGTTAACTCATAAAGCAATAATTCATAGTAAAAGCATTGAAGCAACACAAAAGAAGATTAAGTTTCAGCGGTTGCTTTCAACTCATAACATGTATATCTCATGGATATTGTCAACATAGAGTAATATAATAAGTGCAATAAGCAAGTATGTACGAATCAATGCACAGTTCACACAAGTGTTTGCTTCTTGAGGTGGAGAGAAATAGGTGAACTGACTCAACAATGAAAGTAAAAGAATGGTCCTCATAGAGGAAAAGCATCGATTGCTATATTTGTGCTAGAGCTTTGATTTTGAAAACATGAAACAATTTTGTCAACGGTAGTAATAAAGCATATGTATCATGTAAATTATATCTTACAAGTTGCAAGCCTCATGCATAGTATACTAATAGTGCCCGCACCTTGTCCTAATTAGCTTGGACTACCGGATCATCACAATGCACATGTTTTAACCAAGTGTCACAAAGGGGTACCTCTATGCCGCCTGTACAAAGGTCTAAGGAGAAAGCTCGCATTGGATTTCTCGCTATTGATTATTCTCAACTTAGACATCCATACCGGGACAACATAGACAACAGATAATGGACTCCTCTTTAATGCATAAGCATGTGGCAACAATTAATAATTTTCTCATATGAGATTGAGGATGTTGTCCAAAACTGAAACTTCCACCATGGATCATGGCTTTAGTTAGCGGCCCAATGTTCTTCTCTAACAATATGCATGCTTAACCATAAGGTGGTAGATCTCTCTTACTTCAGACAAGACGAACATGCATAGCAACTCACATGAAATTCAACAAAGAGTAGTTGATGGCGTCCCCAGTGAACATGGTTATCGCACAACAAGCAACTTAATAAGAGATAAAGTGCATAATTACATATTCAATACCACAATAGTTTTTAAGCTATTTGTCCCATGAGCTATATATTGCAAAGGTGAATGATGGAATTTTAAAGGTAGCACTCAAGCAATTTACTTTGGAATGGCGGAAAATACCATGTAGTAGGTAGGTATGGTGGACACAAATGGCATAGTGGTTGGCTCAAGTATTTTGGATGCATGAGAAGTATTCCCTCTCGATACAAGGTTTAGGCTAGCAAGGTTATTTGAAACAAACACAAGGATGAACCGGTGCAGCAAAACTCACATAAAAGACATATTGAAAACATTATAAGACTCTACACCGTCTTCCTTGTTGTTCAAACTCAATACTAGAAATTATCTAGATCTTAGAGAAACCAAATATGCAAACCAAATTTTAGCATGCTCTATGTATTTCTTCATTAATGGGTGCAAAGTATATGATGCAAGAGCTTAAACATGAGCACAACAATTGCCAAGTATCACATTACCCAAGACATTAATAGCAATTACTACATGTAGCATTTTCCAATTCCAACCATATAACAATTTAACGAAGAAGAAACTTCGCCATGAATACTATGAGCTAAGAACACATGTGTTCATACGAACCAGCGGAGCGTGTCTCTCTCCCACACAAGCATGATGTAATCCAATTTATTCAAACAAAAACAAAAAATAAAAGCATACAGACGCTCCAAGTAAAGCACATAAGATGTGACCGAATAAAAATATAGTTTCAAGAGAAGGAACCTGATAATTTGTCGATGAAGAAGGGGATGCCTTGGGCATCCCCAAGCTTAGACGCTTGAGTCTTCTTAGAATATGCAGGGGTGAACCACCGGGGCATCCCCAAGCTTAGAGCTTTCACTCTTCTTGATCATAGTATATCATCCTCCTCTCTTGACCCTTGAAAACTTCCTTCACACCAAACTTCTCATAAACTTCATTAGAGGGGTTAGTACATAATCAAAAACTCACATGTTCAGAGGTGACACAATCATTCTTAACACTTCTGGACATTGCTCAAAGCTACTGGAAGGTAATGGAACAAAGAAATCCACCCAACACAGCGAAAGAAGCAATGCGAAATAAAAGGCAGAATCTGTCAAAACAGAACAGTCCGTAAAGACGAATTTTTAATAAATACTTCCGTTGCTCAGATCAGAAAACTCAAAACTAATGAAAGTTGCGTACATATCTGAGGAACACGCACGTAAATTGGCATATTTTTCTGATTTTTCTACAGAGAAAACAGCCCAGATTCGTGACAGATAGAAATCTGTTTCTGCGCAGAAATCCAAATCTAGTATCAACCTTCGATTAGAGGCTTCACTTGGCACAACAAAACACAAAACTAAGATAAGGAGAGGTTGCTACAGTAGTAAACAACTTCCAAGACACAAATATAAAACAAAGTACTGTAGCAAAATAACACATGGGTTATCTCCCAAGAAGTTCTTTCTTTATAGCCATTAAGATGGGCTCAGCAGTTTTAATGATGCACTCATAAGAAATAGTAGTTGAAGCGAAAGAGAGCATCAAGAAGCAAATTCAAAACATATTTAAGTCTAACATGCTTCCTATGCATAGGAATCTTGTAAATAAACAAGTTCATGAAGAGCAAAGTAACAAGCATAGGAAGATAAAACAAGTGTAGCTTCAAAAATTTCAGCACATAGAGAGGTATTTTAGTAACATGAAAATTTCTACAACCATATTTTCCTCTCTCATAATAACTTTCAGTAGCATCATGAGCAAACTCAACAATGTAACTATCACACAAAGCATTCTTATCATGAGTCTCATGCATAAAATTATTACTCTCCACATAAGCATAATCAATTTTATTAGTAATAGTGGGAGCAAATTCAACAAAGTAGCTATCATTATTATTCTCATCAAGTGTTGGAGGCATAGTATAATCACAACAAAATTTACTCTCCATAGTAGGTGGCACCAAAAGACCACTATCATTATAATCATCATATATGGGAGGCAAAGTATCATCAAAGAAAATTTTCTCCTCAATGCTTGGGGGACTAAATAGATCATGAAAACCAGCTTCCCCAAGCTTAGAACTTTCTATATCATTATCAACAATGGTGTTCAAAGCGTTCATACTAATATTACTACCAGCATGCAAATAAGATTCCATAGGTTTTTTAATTTTCGCATCAAACAATCCATGTTTTAAATCAGGAAATAGAATAAGAAGCTCATTCTTGTCCATTATGCCAAACTAGTGTAAACAAGAAACAAAAAGATGCAATTGCAGGATCTAAAGGAAATAGCTTTGAGTACTTACAATGCGCCGGAAATAGCTTGGTAGCCGAGGTCCGGAGTGTGAGTACCTTTTACCTTTCCTCCCCGGCAACGGCGCCAGAAAATAGCTTGATGTCTACTTCCCCCTCCTTTTCCTGTAGATAGTGTTGGGCCTCCAAGAGCAGAGGTTTGTAGAACAGCAGCAAGTTTTCCCTTAAGTGGATCACCCAAGGTTTATCGAACTCAGGGAGGAAGAGGTCAAAGATATCCCTCTCATGCAACCCTGCAACCACAAAGCAAGAAGTCTCTTGTGTCCCCAACACACCTAATAGGTGCACTAGTTCGGCGAAGAGATAGTGAAATACAGGTGGTATGAATATATATGAGCAGTAGCAACGGTGCCAGAAAATAGCTTGCTGGCGTGTAGTTGATGGTGGTAGTATTGCAGCAGTAGTAACGCAGTAAAATAGTAAACAAGCAGTAGTAACGCAGTATTTAGGAACAAGGCCTAGGGATTACACTTTCACTAGTGGACACTCTCAGCATTGATCACATAACAGAATAGATAAATGCATACTCTACACTCTTGTTAGATGATGAACACATTGCGTAGGATTACACGAACCCTCAATGCCGGAGTTAACAAGCTCCACAATTAATGTTCATATTTTAGTAACCTTATAGTGTAAGATAGATCAAAAGACTAAACCATGTACTAACATAGCATGCACACTGTCACCTTCATGCATATGTAGGAGGAATAGATCACATCAATACTATCATAGCAATAGTTAACTTCATAATCTACAAGAGATCATGATCATAGCATAAACCAAGTACTAACACGGATGCACACACTGTCACCATTACATCGTGCAGGAGGAATAGAACTACTTTAATAATATTGCTAGAGTAGCACATAGATAATAGTGATACAAAACTCATATGAATCTCAATCATGTAAAGCAGCTCATGAGATTATTGTATTGAGGTACATGGGAGAGAGATGAACCACATAGCTACAGCAGAGCCCTCAGCCTCGGGGGTGGATTACTCCCTCCTCATCATGGAGGCAGCGATGGCGGTGAAGATGGCGGTGAAGACGGCGGTGGAGATGGCTCCGGGGGCAATTCCCCGTCCCGGCAGGGTGCCGAAACAGAGTTCTGTCCCCCGAATTGGAGTTTCGCGATGGCGGCGGTGCCCCTGGAGTCTTTCTGGAGTTTCGTCAATTGGTATCAGGGTTTTCGATCCAGGGGCTTTATATAGGCGAAGAGGCGGCGCAGGAGGGCTTCTGGGGGGCCCACACTATAGGGGGGCGCGGCCCCCCCTGGCCGCGCCGGGGTGTGGTTTGGTGGCCCTGTCCCCCTTCTCTGGCGGTTCTCGTGTGTTCTGGATGCTTCCGGTGAAAATAGGAACTTGGGCGTTGATTTCATCCGATTCCGAGAATATTTCGTTACTAGGATTTCTGAAACCAAAAACAGCAGAAAACAGGAACTGGCACTTCGGCATCTTGTTAATAGGTTAGTTCCAGAAAATGCACGAATATGACATAAAGTGTGCATAAAACATGTAGATAACATCAATAATGTGGCATGGAACATAAGAAATTATCGATACGTCGGAGACGTATCACCCTCCATCAAGGAG
Organism: Lolium perenne; assembly: GCF_019359855.2. Taxonomy (NCBI): domain Eukaryota; kingdom Viridiplantae; phylum Streptophyta; class Magnoliopsida; order Poales; family Poaceae; genus Lolium; species Lolium perenne. The sequence goes on from NC_067250.2 coordinate 35,722,575, forward strand.
TCAAAACTGTGGCTCGAATTTCCAAAATCCATATCATAACCTTGCAGAGTTCCCAACTATTACAACAACAAGGGTAACAATGGTAACCTCAAATCACTAGAAGATTCTGTTAAAACTTTTATGGGAGCTCAAACATTGCAAAATAATCTTGTTATTAAAAAGATTGTTAATCATGAAACTAGCTTAATGCAACTATCCAAGCAAGTTTCTTTTATGAAATCTGATCTGCGGGATAAAACAAAGACAGTGGAGGCATAATTGGCCAAGATAGCTGAAAGCCAAACACTAGTCCTTAATGATTTAATATGCAGGAACACATGAGCCTAATTCAGTTCTAGATCTTAAAATGATGAGAAGTAGTGCGGATGATGATATGCCATAAGAGCTATACTATAGCTATGCCCCCGCACCCGACTATAGCGTGGATGATCTAGTGAAATGATCACTTTGAAGAACCAGAATATTGAAGGAGATAATGAAGTCGTGTACCAACGCTTTATTAATCAAGTTGCTATCAAGGTATGTGAGCTTGAAATGGATTAAAAGAAATTATCTGAAAAACTTAAGGATAAGCTAGATGATATCTTTGAACCAACTGGAAAAAGTAATGTTGGACTGAATGAGATTGATGCACTATGTGATCTTAGTGCAAGCGTTACTACAATTCCTAAAAGTTATTTTGATAGACTTAATAAAGGTACATCAGCTTGAATTGGATTACAAGTTGTAGGCATCTCAAGGAAAATATAGTTGTGCAATTAAAGAATGTCCTTCACTTATTGATCTTGTTATTGTTGATATGCTTGAACCTCCCATAGCATCATATAAACTATCAAACTTGGTATATATGCCATTTTTAAGAACTGTGGTAGTCTTGATTAATCTACACGGAGGAAACATGTGGTTTTAATTACCCTTGCAAAAACTTTCACTACAACACGACAGGCGGGACCTGGTGAACGGGTAGTTTGAGCAACTAGAGGGGTGAATAGGCGCTAGTTAATTTTTGGACCTTTTAATTCTAAGGCAAGTGCAAGAAAGTAAAGATAATTTAAAGGTAGGTGAATACTAAATGATGCAAAACACAAAGTAAGACAACAACAAGACATGAGTAACAAGAAATGGAAACAAGTAAAGGAGCAAGGGTGAAGGGAACGATACAACCAAGTGGAGCCATGAGATGAGGCTTTGTTTCCCGTGGTTTCTTCCCAAGGGAAATACATCTACATTTGGAGAGGTGTGTGCCGCTAAGGACACCTACCACCACAAATGTGTCACCTTCTTCTTCGGTGAGTCCACCACCAAGGTGAACCCACTTGTCCACTAAGATTGCCAATCGAGGTGTCAAGGCCTTCACACAAGGTTGGAGTAGAACTCCACAACTGTTGGCGTCCGAAACCCACCGGCGAGCAACGGCTGGCAACACGTAGAGCCGGGAACAACTCAGAGCTGCGGCTGGCCCTGGTCCCTCGAGCGACGGCCCGCAAAGCCTCCGCACGCACGTCCGATGCTGGTGCAAGGGCGTGCCACCTGATCTATACCTGATCAGGAAGGTGATGGATTTGCTTCGCTTAGTTTCCTGCATGGCATACACGTAAACATTAAATACGAGCCTCGATCGGCTCTCAGGTTGTCCTGTGAATCGGCTCAAGGAGCCGATCCACCCATGGTTCGTATGAGGTCTACGATCACATGGTGGTCCTGCTTGATCGATATATAGCTAAAATGACCTACGACGATTTAGGGTTTTCACCGCATAATCGGAACATCCTACGCGTGATTGAGCCTGGCAGCCACGCACGGTGATAATAAACCAACCCTAGACAAGGCCTAAAAACCAACATGAAGTTGATCCCCGGAACATCTTATCTAGGGCTAGCAAACTACACCCTACGTGCCACTGGATCCTTCAACCCGTTTGCAAGGCCTAACTATGCAGATATTAAACTAATCCTTGAAGAACAAGGAGCAATCATAACGGATCGGATCTACTAGATAATGATCAAGCAAGGTGCCGCCCTTACACCTAAGATAGGTGTAAGGGCGGCTAGACGTCTAAGGGTTGCATGGACGAAAGCATGTGACACGATGAAACAATGCTAACCCTAACACATCTATGATAACCTCGTTGCTCGCCATCAACAAGGCTTCAGCACGAGCAACGCATGAACAACGAATAAACGTGTACTGCCTAGATCGCAAGATGCGATCTAGGCAGCATGATGCTTACGCGAAAGAAACCCTCGAAACAAAGGGGTTGGCGATGCGCCTAGATTGGTTTGTGATGAACGTGATTGTTATTTTTCTCGATAACCCTAGATACATATTTATAGTCCGTAGACTTTCTAACGTGGGAATAATCCCAACCGTGCACGAGCTAAACTCTAACTAACCAACACGTATCCTACTATATTTACAGATACAAGGGCAAACTGCCCAAACTTCGTGTACAAGGCCGGTTCACGTATTTCTTCCATGTATATTCTTCAAGCCCAATCTTGATCGCGGCCCACCTCTGATCTGGTCAAATTCTGGTGATAACACATGCCCCCCTGGTTTTGGAATTGATAATTCCAAAATCACTCTGCTTTTTCTTCGTCGGGTCATGTCATGGCAGGGCAAAACCGTCGCAGTATTCTTGATCATGATGCCTTGCCTTCTCAACTCCTCTGCAAGATTTGATAGCCTTAGCATCACTTCCTCGGAAACCGTAATGGCATTAAATTTCCACTATGCTCCCCTTATTTAACTGTGCCGAACGATTCGCCTCTTCATCCCCTTGCTCTGTTCTAGCCATCGGCACCAAAAAACCCTCTTTCCCTGTAGCAATGTCTTCCTCTTCCTCCGTCTCATCAGGCCTCTCTTTCCAATCTTCTTCCTCGAGTGAGCCAGAGTGGGACTTCGACTTCGTGCCAGATGGCCCACCCGAGGCCCTCGTTGGGTCAGATGGTGACTTGCCCCTGACTGATGGGGAAGACGACCTCCAGTTCCTCATCGAAGGGGAGCTGGAGAGCGAGAGCGAGGACGACCTCCACTCCTGGGCGAACCCCACCTCCTCCGACAAGGAGGAAGAAGAAGAAGAAGAGGAGGAAGAGGAGGAACAAGAGGAAGAAGAGGAGGATGATTCCTCCTCCTCCGCTGGATATCCGCCGGCGAAGCGCTTCCGCGCTTGGGCGGACAGCGAAGACGATGATGATGACGAGGAGGAGGAAGCTCCAGCCAAGGGCTGGGGCAGCAGCGACGAGGAACTCTCCGGAAGCAGCGCCGGCGGCAGCTACGATGCCGACGACGAGGCCAGCGAGGATTAGTAGTGTAGGATTAGTAGTTCCTGAGCAATCGGCTCTTCTTTTGTTCCTCCTTTCTTGAGCAATCGGCTCTTCATTGTAAAAATCCCCTTTTATTAATGAAGAAGTATTCCCAATCAATTTTTTGCCGATAGTCAAAGTCAAACAATCCCCAAAAGAGCTGATGGCATCGCATCGGCCTCTACCATAAAACGCGAGTAAGGCCAACCCGGTTGCCCCTCCAAACGGTAACCTGCGACCTCCGTCTGAGAAAGCAAACTCAGATCCCCAAATCGCCGCCCGAGCAGTTCCAACTCATGGCCGCCCGCATCTCAGATCTCGACCGCGCCGCCCCAACTCCACAGCGCATCCAATGGTGGAATCATCCAATGCCAACGCCATGGTCTCCGGTCTGAAGGTAATCCTTAACCGCCTCTCGCCATTCGAATCAACGTTAGGATTAACAGCAAACACCTGAATTAATGTCCTATTCCGTTATTAATTTTAGGTTTCAGACATCCTGCTGCCACATCCTTCTCTCGCAAATTCTATGTGTCTTGGTCCCCGTTCTTCCTAGAGTCCCGCTCTCTTAATCTCATGCGAGGCTAACAGAATCCCCTTCGCGAACCAGAACTTAGATCTGTCCTCCTGGGCCGACTGCCTGCGAGCCTGGCCTAATCCTCCTGAGGGTTGGGTGGCATGGTACAATAGAGTGTTAAAAACCCATTATGCCACCTGGGAAACCATAGGGATAGCCGATGCCTTGTCATTATCATTGTCTCCCCTTGAAAAGAATAAAAATATTCTGAAAACCATCGGCTACTTCTGGTCTGATGCACTGAACTGCTTCATGTTTGGCCACGGTCCTATGACACCAACTCTGCTGGACGTGGCCATGATCACAGGCCTAGACATTGCATCCCCAAGCCCTTCTGCGTTTAAGCTGCCAAAAGTCCCTTTCACCCTTTCCTCCAAAAAAGAGTGTACCAGCTGGGGTGCCTACCTCAATCGTTACATGAAAACCAAAGGCCCTGTGACAGAGAGAGAACACATAGCCTTCCTGAACTTTTGGTTGGAGCACTTCATATTCTGTGGCCCATCACTCGCCCCAACCAAGAATTACCTTTCCCTGGCCTATGAACTTGCCAAAGGTACTCAGCTTGGCCTTGGCAAACTGTTTCTTGGAGAGGTCTATTGATCTCTTCAACTAATGTCTGTCAAACTGTTCTCTCAAAAGACAGTTAAAACCGGAGGTCCCTGGTGGTTTATTCAGTTATGGGCTCAATTGTACTTTCAGAACCAGATCTCAGACTTCCCACCTTTGGCCACCTGCACCTTCCCAGATGCTAATGGAAAGGAGATTCGATGCACTAGCTATGGCCAAGCTTTGTGTAGTCTCCCAGGCAGCAGGCTGATCCCTAAGGAAGCAGCAGGGTGGTTCAAGATTTTCTTCCAAGGCTTGGACGACCCCCTGTTCTTTCCTTATACTGAATCGGAGAACTTTGAGAACCCAGTCTCCTTCCGGTTGGACAACTTTGCCGATGACGCTAGCACCCGGCACTTGTACTCTATCATGATTCGTCCTTGCTTCCTCCCAGTTGGCATGAGTACCTCAAACCGGATCATGAAGCCTGGTTATGTGTCTTACCAACCGGTTGTAGTAGCCCGGCAGCTTGGTCTCGGGCAGGTGCCCCCACACTTCTTTCTCCACCACCTGACAGCAAGTAGAGCTGAACTGCCTGACATCCTCACTGGCCAAAGGTGCTATACCTTCTTTGATGCTCTGGCCGTTCCAATTCCCCACAACCTCCGTTTCACCACCACTACCGATGGTTTCGAGACTTGGTGGTCCATGTGGAAGACCCATGCCTTTAGAAGGGCTCTAGGACCGTTGCTGAGACAACTTGATGCCGAATATGACGCTCCTGCAGACCAGGTACCATTATTTATAAATTTCTTGCAATGGCTCATGATAATTGTTTGTAACTTGGCTCTATCTCTTGGCAGCAACAAGATGGCCCAGAGCCCACGCAAGCCGATGGCTCCCTCTTCAAATTCCTTCCACCAGCCCCGGTGGTTCTATTCTGCCAGAGCTCGCCACCCCTGAAGAAGGTCATAATGGAGAGCCAGCCGATTTCACCGAAATCGGCTCCCAAGAGTAAAGCATCCTCGGGGCCAGTTGCCCCCCGAGCCTCAATCCAGGCGAGGAAGGCGGTGAGGAAAGTAGCTGCCAGAAAGACCCTGAAGCGCAAAGCTCCTGCCCAAGAGAGCTTGCATGTAAGCTGACTCGTGCCTTGGCTAAATTTACCTGTCCTCCCAGTCTTCTGCAACATGCTTGTACTTCTTTTTACAGACTTCCACCAAAGAAGACTCCAGCGGGGAGGCACAGTCCAGCCAAAGGGACTCGAGCCCGGGCAACTCCGGGAGATCCACCACGCAGAGCCAGACGGACTCGCCAGCGCCGGCCTCCAAGAAAAGGCTAACTCCCGAGCCTGCTGCCTTTCAAGCTCCGACCAGAACAGAGTCACGCGTGAAGCGTCGATACGTCAAGAGGGCTCGCAAAGACCCACGAGCTTCTCCATCAAGCCAGGAGGTTTCAAATGTAATTACCTCCCTAGTTTATATTTCATGCTAACCCATTGCCACTCGGATCGGCTAATCACTTCCTTTTGTAGACCAATGATACCTCTAGCGGAGACGTCGAAGAGGTACTGATGCCGTCCGCCACGCTAGACCTAGCCACCTCGACGAGCGTGGCTGACCAAGTGGCTAACCTAGCCAAGCCCACGGAAAAGCCGATTATCACAACATCGGCTGCTCCTCCTACCTTGGGAGAGGTACACTCCACTCCCTTGGTTCTACTCTTTTCTTTGTTGTATACTGATACCGCTCTTGTTCGTCTTGTCAGGGTTGTGATCTTTCAAGCTTGTTGACGTTCGATCCTGAATCCATCGAACCAGCTACTTCCAAGGCAGGTGAAGAGCCAAGTCCTAGCACGGTCCATGGCCCACTCCAGCGTCTCAAGGCTTTGCTCTCCTCCTCAGTTGAGACCCTGGTTGAAAACCCCGAGGAAGTCAAGGGTATCCTCGAAGACATCCAGCCCCATCTCCCGGTGACACTGCAGGTGAAGCTTTGGCCAGCTGTGACTCTGTCGGTTTTTAGGTCAAGGGTGCAATCGGCTCGTCAAAGAATTATCCTCCGTCATGCCCAGCTACCGTTGAGGGCTGATATTGCAGACAAGTGTCAACGGCTCAACGAGAAAAAGGCTGCTTTAGACGCCAAAACTGACAATTCTGCCAGTAGTGCCGAACTCGAGACCCTGCATAAGGAACTGGAAAACCTTGAAGAGAGGGTCAGGGTGACCAAGAAGCTTATCCAAGACAAGGAAGCCCTTATTGCCCGCTGTCAAGAGGAAGCAAAGGGCCTCACAGCCGATCTGAAGACCGATCTGGCTGAAATTCGTGCCCTGAGCAGTCAGCTGGTGACGGGCAAGGACGAGGACGACGAGGCCGAGATCGCCGAGGTGGATCGCATCCGTGCTGACGCCCTTCACGCCCTCAACATGTTTCTTCAGTAAAGCCTATCTGTGTAAACTGACACATGTTTTGTTGAACTTGTATCTCTAAAGTCGATGACTGTGCATCAGCTTTTTATTCTGACGTCGATGTCTTTGCATCGGCTGCACTTGTATGCTGTTGTCTTCGCATATTTCCTCAAGTCGATGTCTGTGCATCGGCTATGACTTGCATGTAAATTTTTTTTTACTGGCCGATTTTTCTATCGGCCCCTCGCATTTCACTGCTCATGTATCGCACATGTTCCTCTGATTAGGTGCCCCCCGAGCCGAATCTGTCAGGTTACTGCAGATATCGGCTCTGCAGTTATCCAAAGAACTATACCTGAACATCGGCTCTGCAGACATGACCAATGCCGATTTCTTCGAGCTCACAAGCCGATGTACACCCATACCCTAGTTTTCCGTCACCTGTTAGATCGACACTGAACACAGGGAAAACGTGTGGTAAGGATAATTTGGGCCGATTGCTGGAATCGGCCCCCATTTTGATTGCCTTGCTCAATGAAGGTTTACATCGTGGTCTTGCTTTACTATGACTACGTGACATGCTTGAGACAAGATTATCACTTTTTATTTTTTGGGGCCGATCACAAGGATCGGCCTCGCCACGTATGTCCATAGCTTTTGCTCTTGTTACACGGTCAGGCTAGTGGATAAGACCAGCCTCACCCCGTTTTTTGTCATGTCGATGCGCTCGCAGTCGTCCAAAGTGATGCCTGAGAGTGGCTCTTGGCCTGCCGTCTCCCAAACGTTCATGCCAGCCGTCGAAATCTCGGCTGAGTCATCTGCGTGGATGACCTCTACTTCATCTCCATCCCACTGAATCAGACATTGGTGCATCGTGGATGGAATGCAACAGTTGGCGTGGATCCAATCTCTCCCTAGCAAGACAACATAAGTGCTCTTGCTATCGACAATGAAGAATGTTGTAGGGATGGTTTTCCTCCCTACGGTCAGATCCACGTTCAGAACACTTTGTGCTTCAGATGCTTGGCCGTTGAAATCACTCAGTGTAACGTTGGTCTTGATCAGATCTGAGCTAGAGCGTCCCAACCGACGTAGCATGGAGTATGGCATGATGTTGACTGCCGCTCCGGTGTCCACCAGCATCTTGTTGACAGGCTGCCCATTGATGTAACCTCGCAAGTACAAGGCCTTTAGATGCCTGTAGCTTCTTTCTCGTGGCTTCTCGAAGATAACTGGCCGTGGGCCGCAGTCAAGTTGTGCCACAGGTGCTTCGTCTAATCCTGGAGCACAAAACTCCGCTGGGAGGATGAACACCATGTTTGTACCAGCCGATGTCTCATCATCGGCTTTCCTTTGCTTGGGGCGCCACTCCATCTTTTGTGGTCGACCCTCTTCGTCCAGGGTTCGTTGAATTGTTGCGGCTAGATCAGGCCGCGCCTTCCTTAACGTGTGCAGGTATAACCTTTCGGTTTCCTCCAAGCCACGTAGTCGCTGAACCCTACGCTTTTGGGAACGGCTGAGTCCATCAGGGCACCACCTTGGCCGGTGGTACTTATCTTCTTCTTCTTCATCGTCATCTTCTAACTCCTCGAGATCTTCCACCCGAGAGGACTCAGCTTGCTTGTTCCGAGATGGGAGAGGTCCTAGACGCTTGAACACTGACACGTCTCCTGTGCTCTTCTTTTTCTGTCTACATTCTGGGCAGTTGCCGATTGTAGGCAATCGGCTCATTCCTGAATCCCAGCAGTGTTTGAAGAAGGGACAGTCCCAGTGCTTGTCCATGTCATCTTGCTCCCTTGTCTTGTTCTTGGCATGGCGCTCATATCTCTCCTCGTCTTGATCATGCCGACGATGTCTCCTGGTGTCCCTGCTAGCCAGACGATCTCTTTCGTCACCGTCGTCATATCGTCGGCGTTGGTCGTACTGACTCACATATTTGTTGAGGAGATGATCAGAGAGAGGTCGTTGATATCGCACATTCTTCACTTCTCCCTCTGTGATGTAGCGCTTGCCATCGTGTCGGAGCCGATCGCGCGGAACGGCTTCTTCCTTGTCCTTGCTACGAGAGCGGCTGCCCTCGTCTCTGTCCTTACCAGAGTGGTGCCCAGGCCCTACCATGTTGATGCTGAACGAGAAACCTGGCTGGCACCTCCCAGGGTAAGTGCACTCCACCATGTTAACGGCGGGGAAGGGGTGAGTGTCAACTTTCATGGCGTACTGGCTGAAGATTAGACGCCCTTGCTCTATCGCCATTTGGATCTGCTGACGCCACACCCTGCAGTCGTTGGTGGCATGGGTGAACGTGTTATGCCATTTGCAGTATGGCTTTCCGTTCAACTCCTGTGCCGTGGGGGTTTTGAGGCCTTCGGGTAACTTTAGCTGCTTCTCCTTGAGTAAGAGGTCGAAAATTTGCTCAGCTTTGGTCACGTCGAAGTCGAACCCTTTTGGAGGACCTTGTGGCTTAACCCACTTGCAGGACACGGGGCTTGCCCCCCGAGTCCATTCAGCCACTGCTATCTCTTGATCTCCCACAGAGCCTTCATCTTCTTCTATCTCAACCAGGACTACCGCACGCTTGAATTTGTCCTGGTACAACTCTGGGTGGCGCTGTTCATATAACGACAGTTTCTGAACCATATGCACCAGTGAAGGGTGATCTGCTTGGGAAGCCATGTCCTTGATCGGCGATGCGAGACCCACCACCGCCAACTCGACTGCCTCTTTTTCAGTCAAACGAGCCGAATAGCATCGGTTCCTGATGGCCCTGAAGCGCTGGATGTATTCTGATACTGTCTCTCCGCGCTTCTGCCGTACTTGTGCTAGATCGGCAATGCCAGCCTCGGAAGCCTCTGAATGATACTGCATGTGGAACTGTTCTTCCAACTGCTTCCAAGTCCGGATTGAGTCTGGTGGCAGCGACGTGTACCACCCGAAAGCCGATCCTGTGAGGGACTGTGCGAAGAACCTCACACGTAGTTCATCTGATGCTGAGATCGTGCCCAGCTGTGCCAAATATCGGCTCACATGCTCGATTGAACTGGAGCCATCTGACCCACTAAATTTGGAGAATTCAGGGAGCCGATATTTGGGTGGTAGTGGGATCAAATCGTACTCGTTGGGGTACGGCTTGGAATAGCCGATTGCCCTCCTTTTCGGCACCATGCCGAACTGGTCTCTCAAGATGGTACTGATCTGATCCGCGGTGCTGGCTGCAGGAGTCGAGCTCTGAAGATTCGCTGGAGTGGCGTACTTAGCCAGCCACGCTTGCTTTTCAAGCTCTGAGCTAGCTGCAGGAGTTGAGCTTTGGAGGTTTGTTGGCGTGGCATACTTAGCTAGCCACGTCTGCTTCTCACGATCTGAACCGGCTGCAGGAGTTGAGCTCTGGAGGTTCGTCGGAGTGGCATACTTAGCTAGCCACGTCTGTTTCTCAAGTTCTGATCCAGAAGCTCCTCCTGCTGTTCCGGAAGCCCCTGCTGCTGTAGTCTGGTTCGTGAGTGCCCAGGTACTGCAGTCTGGCACGTATGTGCACGTGTACCCGTGAGGGATATCCTTGGGCGCCTCATACAAGAACTGGTAATCACTAGGGTCACCAATGCCGGTGAACTCGGCACCTCTGGTGCTGCCAACACGAACGGCAGCAGTGGTCGGGACTGGAGAGGTATCTCTCCTTGGTGAGTCCCTACAGCAGGTCCTGACGGAGAGTACTGATGCCTCATGATTTCCTGGATCACCCGAAGGGCGACACGCTCCAACGTGTTCACCAGGTTCTCAGAATGGCGGTGTAGCGAATGCGCTACCATGAAATTAATCTCCTGACGCAGAGACCTGGTGCGTTCTTCTGAAGGGGTAGACAGGTCCACTCCATCGAGCGCGCCTTCAGGCGTGAATCCTTTCCACCTGATGCCGTGTGAGCGGGTCCTCTGAAAAGAGCCGATGAGGTCGGCTTCGAGGATAGCTTTGACCTCGTCATACTTCTTCTTGAGCTCCTCGGTCAGATCCTCGTACGTGACTGGAGTACCTTCCGCCATCTTAGATGTAGATGGTGATGCAGTTGATGTCGAAGACTGTCCCACCGGGCGTGCCAGAATGTGTTGGCGTCCGAAACCCACCGGCGAGCAACGGCTGGCAACACGTAGAGCCGGGAACAACTCAGAGCTGCGGCTGGCCCTGGTCCCTCGAGCGACGGCCCGCAAAGCCTCCGCACGCACGTCCGATGCTGGTGCAAGGGCGTGCCACCTGATCTATACCTGATCAGGAAGGTGATGGATTTGCTTTGCTTAGTTTCCTGCATGGCATACACGTAAACATTAAATACGAGCCTCGATCGGCTCTCAGGTTGTCCTGTGAATCGGCTCAAGGAGCCGATCCACCCATGGTTCGTATGAGGTCTACGATCACATGGTGGTCCTGCTTGATCGATATATAGCTAAAACGACCTACGACGATTTAGGGTTTTCACCGCATAATCGGAACATCCTACGCGTGATTGAGCCTGACAGCCACGCACGGTGATAATAAACCAACCCTAGACAAGGCCTAAAAACCAACATGAAGTTGATCCCCGGAACATCTTATCTAGGGCTAGCAAACTACACCCTACGTGCCACTGGATCCTTCAACCCGTTTGCAAGGCCTAACTATGCAGATATTAAACTAATCCTTGAAGAACAAGGAGCAATCATAACGGATCGGATCTACTAGATAATGATCAAGCAAGGTGCCGCCCTTACACCTAAGATAGGTGTAAGGGCGGCTAGACGTCTAAGGGTTGCATGGACGAAAGCATGTGACACGATGAAACAATGCTAACCCTAACACATCTATGATAACCACGTTGCTCGCCATCAACAAGGCTTCAGCACGAGCAACGCATGAACAACGAATAAACGTGTACTGCCTAGATCGCAAGACGCGATCTAGGCAGCATGATGCTTACCCGGAAGAAACCCTCGAAACAAAGGGGTTGGCGATGCGCCTAGATTGGTTTGTGATGAACGTGATTGTTATTTTTCTCGATAACCCTAGATACATATTTATAGTCCGTAGACTTTCTAACGTGGGAATAATCCCAACCGTGCACGAGCTAAACTCTAACTAACCGACACGTATCCTACTATATTTACAGATACAAGGGCAAACTGCCCAAACTTCGTGTACAAGGCCGGTTCACGTATTTCTTCCATGTATATTCTTCAAGCCCAATCTTGATCGCGGCCCACCTCTGATCCGGTCAAATTCTGGTGATAACAACAACTCAACTGGAGGCTCCCATCGCCTTCAAGAATTAGTACACACACCAAGCTAGCTTCATGGTGGCATCTCTAGAAGTATCCCCACCAAGGGTGTCTAGGGTTACAAGTTCCATTATGGAATATTTGAGGGAATTCAAAATTTCTTAGGTAGATAGGTAGATCAGTTCCTCCTATTTCGATCCCCGAAGAATTGGGTTGAATGCTTAGATAGAGAGGGATACCCACGGAGTTTAAGCTCAACAACAATGGATGAGAGTTAGTCTTCAACAAATACATCAGGTTGGGGAAGAAGAAGCCTTTATAATGGCGATACTCAGATCTTCCTATTACACTTATCGGGGGGGGGGGGGGGGGTGCATTCCAGATTAGTGGAGGACAAACATTCCGGGAGGGGGGTGCAAACATTCTGAGACTGGGTTACTTGACCGTAAGATTCTAGACATCCCCCTAAACTTGGAATATCCGGCCCAGTTTCCATCCCCCTATTGTGGGCTGGCAAGTTCCTAGTAGGGGTGGAAACAGGGTCGGAGATTCTTCCTCCGTCCGGGCCCAACATTTTGCTACCCACTCCACGGGCTAGCCATCTTCATGCCATTTTCTTGGTGTGGGCGGACATAGGAACGAATATTCCATCTCGAGCCAGGCTGGACATTCCACACCCCCCCCCCCTGACATAGGCATCCCAAATGGGCCTGCCGAAGATAGTACCCGGGGTTTACTGAAGGCCCACTACCCGAAGAATAAGAAGATTCGGAAGCCCAAGATATTATTAAGGAAAGCTAGAGTTGTAATAGGAAGCGTTATTTGTAATCTTGCGGGATGAGTTAGAAACCATCCCGGACTCTGTAAACTTGTACAACACGAATCCCTCGGCTCCGCCTCCTATATAAAGGGGGAGTCGAGGGACGAGGGAGGCATCGAATCATTGTTTACAAACCCTAGTTTTCATAATCGTCGAGTACTTTTCGGCTGAAACCTTCGAGATCTACTTGCCCTCTACTTCCAACTAAACCCTAGCCTACAATCCATAGGCATTGACAAGTTGATACCTTGTCAATTGGCGCCGTCTGTGGGAACTAGAGGCGTAAGGATCTGATCTCGATGGCACGTTCAAGATCTTCGACATCATCAACTGCAAGCAACAGAATGGATCGAGGTAAACAGATCGCTGCTGGTCCTGTCGATTTTGTTCCTCACCCACCCTCCCGTTTGGATGCATATGCGTATCTGGCGGAGCCTATGGAGATGACGTTCGGAAAGTTTCGCTTTCGCGTCGAGAAAGAAGGATCGTATCGTGTCGAAATTCCGATTTCATCGGGATCGTCGGCGGTCGATTCCGATTTTTCAAGCTATACATCGTCAACCGAATCAGGAGAAGAAGAAACTTCGTCGACACGCTACGTCAGCACCAGGGCAAGAGAGAAACTCGCCAAGATCTTCAGCGACATGTCGTTTGAGTCATCTGCGGACTCATATATAAGCGATGGCTCAAGCGATGTCGACAGTTATGACTTCATCGACAAATCTATTACAGTGGGCAAGGTCTTCATCAATCTCAACGATGGTGTCACCAAACCCAACATAGATCTGAATACAAAATATCATCAGATTTATGCCATTGAAGATCAAGAGGAAACATCTGAGGCTTTCGACGATCTGGAAAATCCATACGTCGATCCCTCTGATCTGCGACGAGGTCTGGGCAATAAGTACGTCGGACCACAGCCGCGAGACAGAGTTCAACTCTCGCAAGCAGCGTGGGATAGAGCCGCGAGAGCTATGGACGGCTCAGAACCAATGGCCACCACAGCTACGCCAGAGGAATTGCAAGCATATCAATATAGGCTCGCACGAGCTGCTAGAGAATTGGAAAAACAGACAGCTGAGTTAAATAGAAGAAAGGAGGCAGCTTCTGCATCCAGCAGGAGAAGGGCAGATTTGAGTCGACAATCCAGAACTTCGGGTGATAGTCACAGGGAGGCTAGGAACAGAGGAAGATCAAGGTTACAACACATACCCGAAGCAGAAAGAGAGCACTTGATCCAAAACCTCGACATATCCTTTATGTTGATAGATACAAGAGGGAACATCATCCTAAGACACCAGAGGCTGGGTATATGGCGACACAAGCTTTTATCCTCGCATCTAAACCACCTCCAGGAGATCCAAGGGAAACACTATACAATATGGCGATAGCAGGAGTTGGAGCTATGGGGACAGCGTTTGTATCAATGCCTCCCGAAGGAGCGGCAAGGCAAAATAGTCCATGACCTGCAGCAGCGACAGCGGCAGCTCCTGAAGGACCAAGCGGAGCAAGAGACACGGCAGCACAAGCAAGGGTCGATAGAGCGCGGCAAAGCAGAAGGGAACATCGGCAATCCCCGGAGCTTAACGACGAAGATATGTGCGGCTTGCCGTGCTTCACGAGGAGAGTCCGAAAAACTCGAGTCCCTTCAGGATTCAAGTTACCCGACAATTTCAAGAAATTCGACGGCCTTCAAGATCCAGAAGATTGGCTAGTTGATTATCTCGAGACAGTAAAGCTCACAGGAGGAACCAGAGCAACAGCTATGCAAAGCATCCAGGTGCATCTGAGTGGAGCCGCACGATCTTGGATAAAGAAACTTACCCCAGGATCTATCGACAGCTGGGAAGGCTTCGAGGATGTGTTCGTCAAGAACTTCCGGTCCACATGCAAGAAACCTGCGTCGTTGGAGGAGTTGAGAGCATGTCGACAAAAGCCGGACGAGCCAATGAGAAAATACATCCAAAGGTGGAACATCATCAAAAACTCGGCAGAAAATATATCTGACGAAAGAGCGATAGATGCGTTTGTCGCAGGAATCAGGCGCGGAGATTTCGTCGAGGACTTGGGAAGGACCAACCCAAAGATAGTATCCGCGTTAATGGAAATAGCAAACAGATGGGCAGATGGAGAAGATGCTATCCACAACAAACGACACAGGTCTCCAGAGGAGGACCGTGGTCGAAATTATCAACCGAGGCGACGGTTTCCTCGGCAGTACCCGAATTATGATGCTCCAGGACAAATTTTGGCAGGATTTCGGGCGAACACAGGAGGAAACAACAGAGATGATTATCAGAGAAGCAATGAGCAGCGAGGCGATAATAGAGACGATTCTCGAAACAACAGGCAAAATAGCGGTCCTAGGTTCCCGAGGCCTTTCGTGTCCCCTGAAGAGATGATGAATGGGCCGTGTCAGATGCATTTTTTCCTCGACAGCAATGGAAAAAGACAGTCAGGACATCTGCAGAAAGATTGTCGCAATTTCCAGGCAATGCTAAGGTGGGCAGAACACGCTAACGCTCGGGCAGCACAGAGAAATCCTCGAGAACCCAGGAGTGAGATTCACTTACCACCGCCCCCGCGATTACAGACGACAATCGACATCAGCTCAGAATAGCGGCAGCACCTCCACCACCACCTTATGTTGATCCTAACTCCAACGGAGCGGTGTCAATGATTCAGAAGGGAAGGCCATCCAATAGAGCTCAGAAAGTAATCTCACGACAGGTGTTTATGGCAGAAAAAATGCCTCCACCAACAGTCGAGTATCTTAATTGGTCAGGGCAAGATATTGGCTTCACCATAGCAGATCATCCGCAGCAAGTTCCTCGACCAGGGCAATCAGCACTTATTTTACCAGCAGTTATTGCGGGATTCGATGTCTCTCGAGTGTTCATAGACGGCGGCAGCAGCTTAAACCTTATGTATGCAGATACATTGAGGAAGATGAACATATCCCTAGCAAACTTGAAGCCAACAGACACAAGGTTCCACGGTATCACACCGGAGAAACCAAGTTACCCATTGGGGAAGATCAATCTCGACGTTCAGTTTGGAACCCGAGAGAATTATAGAATCGAGAGGCTGAAATTTGAAGTCGTGGATTTTCCGTCGCAATACCACGCTTTGTTGGGACGACCAGCATATGCTAGATTCGTGGCGGTACCACATTATACATACCTATTGTGGAGGTTGCCTAGACCAAAGGGACCAATCACGGTCAAAGGAAGCTTCGCCTTAGCCGATAAGTGCGATAAGGATTTTCACCGGATATCAGAAACTTTCGGGATGCAAGCTGAGTATCTGGCGTCAAGGAGTATGACTGATTACGACGTGCTGCCAGACGTTGGAAGGCCAAACAAAGAATCAACTTTTAGCACCGAGAAAAATTCTAAGGAGGTGCAGATTCACCCGACAGACCCGAAAAAGACGACGTCCATTGCAAACGACATGGACCTCGCATAGGAAAGCGCGCTCGTCGAGTTCCTCCGTGAGAACTGGAAAATCTTCGCCTGGTGTCCAGCTGACATGCCAGGAGTACCCAGGGAACTTGCCGAGCACCACCTCAACTTGGATCCCCTCGCGAGACCAATCAAACAACCCTTGCGGCATTTTTCGGAACCAAACCGCAAAGCTATGCTGTCAGAAATCGATCGACTAAGAGATGCTGGTTTTATCAAAGAGATATCTACAGAAGCCACATGGGTAGCTAACCCAGTGATGGTGCCGAAGAAACACACGACAGTCCTTCGCATGTGCGTCGACTTTACGTGTCTCAATAAACATTGTCCTAAGGATCACTTTCCCCTCCCGAGGATCGATCAAATTATCGACTCCACGGCTGGATGTGAACGTCTTTCCTTCCTGGACGCATACTCTGGTTATAACCAGATCAGACTAAAAGAAGACGATGAGGCTAAAACAACGTTCATAACACCTTACGGCGTGTTTTGCTATAGAACAATGCCTTTTGGTTTAAAAAACGCGGGAGCAACATATCAGAGGATGATGCAGAAGTGTTTGGCGACACAGATTGGGAAAAACGTGCAAGTATACATCGACGATGTCGTCATAACGTCAAAAAAGGGGGCAACGTTGATCGAGGATCTCAAGGAAACCTTTGACAACCTCAACAAGTTCTGCCTCAAGTTGAACCCGACGAAGTGTTCTTTTGGCGTTCCAGCAGGAGAACTTTTGGGGTTTCTAGTTTCAGCAAGAGGGATCGAAGCAAATCCCGATAAAATACAAGCTATCGTAACAATGAGGAAGCCAACGAAGTTGAAAGAAATACAGCAACTAACTGGGCGAGTCGCAGCTTTGAGCAGATTCGTCGCCAGATTGGGAGAAAAAGCGTTACCATTTTATGCTTTGATAAAGCAAGGAGAGAAATTCCAGTGGAACGAAGAAGCCGACAGAGTTTTCGAGGATTTAAAGTGCACAATCTCGACACCACCGATCTTGGTAGCGCCGAAGGAAAAGGAACCTCTCCTGCTATATATTGCAGCCACGCCCCAAGTGGTTAGCACGGTGTTAGTCGTTGAAAGAGAAGAGGAAGGAAAACTCCATGGAGTGCAAAGGCCAGTATATTTCATCAGTGAAGTTCTGTCGCCTTCCAAACAGCGGTACCCGCAGTACCAAAAGCTAGCATATGGAGTAATTGCAACAGTAAGGAAGTTGCGCCACTATTTTTCGGTACACCCGATAATAGTAGTCAATGAAGCACCTCTCTCAAATATACTGAACAATCCAGAAGCTACAGGGCGTGTCTCCCTTTGGGGAATAGAACTTTCCCCTCGGGACATCACGTATGAAAAAAGAAAGGCAATCAAGTCGCAAGTTCTGCCAGATTTCATTGCAGAGTGGATGGAGCTACAAAACACGGGACCCCCAGATTTGTCGAGAACTTGGACCATGAACTTCGATGGGTCCAAGAGAGTAGAAGGAGCTGGCACAGGAGTAGTACTTATATCACCTGAAGGCGACAAGTTGAAATACGTCCTTCGGATGACGTTCCCTAACGCATCTAACAATGAAGCAGAATATGAAGCCCTCATACACGGGATGAAGATGGCGAAAGCTTGCGGGGCAACTCGACTAAAAATCTTTGGCGACTCACAATTGGTGGCTCAGCAAGTTATGAACCAATGTGACGCAGTCAATGATAGCATGATGGCATACAAGGAGGTGTACAATGAGCTTGAGAAGCTGTTTGATGGATGCGAGGTAAATCACATCAGTAGATTGAGCAATGATGAAGCCAACGTTCTCGCAAACATCGGGTCGCAGTGCCTCCCAATCCCGCCAGGAGTATTTTGGGAAGAAATAGCGGAGAGATCCACGAAGCCAAAAAAGATGCAGAAAAAAGCAAAAGAGAAAACCTCGACGCCCCTCAAAGAAACAACGGAGGATGAAGAGGACCAAGAGCTTATGATGATGGTACAAATTCCTTGGATGCAAGCATATATATCATACATCCTTAGGAAAGAAATACCCGACGATCCAGTTGAGGCAAGGCGAGTTATTCGACGATCCAAAGCTTTCATAGTGATCAAAGGGGAATTATACAAGAGAAGTATTTCAGGCGTCCTGCAAAGGTGTGTCACACCCGAAGAAGGAAGAATAATTCTAAAGGACGTACACGAAGGAATATGTGGCCACCACGCAAGTAGTCGAGCTATTGCAGCCAAGGTTTTTCGGGCAGGATTCTATTGGTTGACAGCAATTGAGGATGCCAAGGAAATAGTAAGAACTTGCGATGCGTGTCAAAGATTCGCCGCCAAACCGCACTCTCCAGCGGCGGAATTAACACCAATACCATTGTCGTGGCCCTTTGCCCAATGGGGACTTGATATGGTGGGCAAGTTGCACAAAGCTTCGCCAGGTGGATATGAGTACTTGCTGGTTGCTGTCAACAAATTCACCAAGTGGATAGAAGCAAAGCCGATAAATTCACCAGATGCAGCATCAGCAATAAAATTCGTGAAGGACATCGTTTTTCGATTTGGAGTACCTCATAGCATCGTCACAGACAATGGCAGCAACTTTACGTCAAAGGAGTTCAAGGCGTACTGTGCAGAGGTAGGCATCAAATTGCACTTCGCGTCAGTTGCACATCCTCAAACCAATGGTCAAGTCGAGAAAGCCAATGGCATCATATGCAATGGCATCAAGAAACGCCTATTAGGACCACTAGAAAAAGCTCGACATACCTGGCCAGAAGAACTACCAAGTGTGTTATGGAGCATCCGAACAACACCAAATACAGCGACACAGGAGACCCCGTTTTTCCTTGTCCATGGAGCAGAGGCAGTACTACCAATAGAAATAGAGCACGACTCCCCCAGAGTCACAGAGTATAATGACGAAGCTTCCAGGAAAGCATTGGAAGACGACGTCGACGCACTCGACGAAGCTCGAGACGAAGTATTATCAAGGGTAACCAAATATCAGCAGGACCTGAAAAATTACCACAGCCGACGTTTGAGACCAAGATCTTTTCAAGTCGGAGACTTAGTTTTGCGACTCAACCAAGAGCGCACTGAAAAACTCGAGTCGAAATGGCTTGGCCCCTACGTCATAACGGAAGTAATTGAAGGAGGAGCGTACAGAATAAAAGACAAGAAGACAGGGGTTCCCGAGAAAAACCCCTGGAACGTAGCACAGCTCAGGCGGTTCTACGCTTAGAGTCGAAATATAGTCCTTCTCTGTAAAAATACAATGTACTGAAACGCCCGCGAGTTTTCAGACGCACACTTTTCCTTTTCGGGGCACCGAGTGGGGCCGGAAAGGTTTTTAATGAGGCGGGCTCGCGGTGCTGCAATATAATAAAGATAGTGGAGATATATTTTTTATCCTTCGACACGCTCGGGGGCTCAACGCCTTCAAGTTTCAAAATACGACCAATATGGACATATTAGACTTACCAAAATATTTCGCCTTGGTACACTAAATACCTAGCCAAATATCGGAAGCTAATAAAATTATAAACATAGCGTACGCGCCAAAAAACTTACTGCTTTGGTCCAAGAACCTCGCAGTAAAAATATAGAACTTTGACACCACGACACTCGGGGGCTTCCAACCCATCAAAGAAAAAACAGAGATATCTTATTATGACAGGAGGAAAAAGCTCCGAGATAGAAAAACAGTATAGACTCCAGCCAAAAGCTCGGGGGCTCAGAGATCAAAAACACAGCTTGACAATATAGATTGTGCTTACAAATACACAAAGATGTATCAATGATAGAAATACAGCAAACAAGAGGAAAAAGTTTTCAAGGGAAACCGAGCACATGATCTATGGTTATCCGCTCAGTAGAAGGACGAGTACTATGTTCAGCATAGCTTCCCTTCACGAAGAACTCAGAATCCATCCGAAGAAGCTCATCCATCATATCTTCAGCAACAGGAGTCACCAAATCATCAATCTTGCCCATATTTCTCTTTTTCTTTGTCATCTTCGCCAAACAAGTAGGAACAATTTGATCTATGGGCAATTTTGGATGACAAATTTTTATCATCATCATGGCAAATCTTGCGCCAGCAGAAAGTTGAGCTCGCACAAAGCCATGGATTCGAGGAGCATCTCGAAATTTCTCCATTAAAGCTGGAAGGGTTTCTGGCATTTTGTTCCGAGGGAACATGGTTCCATAAACTAAGAATAAAGTTTTCGTGCAGAAGTCAAGGAAATCGCGGACCTGAGCCGCGCGATCTTGAAATCTGACGATTTGGCGGGTGCGCTCAGGAGTAACCCAAAAATTAGACCCATGTTGCGCAGCCAGTCTCAGCAAAACAGTGCTTCGAGCTTCAACACGTTGGTCTTCGGCAGCAGCATCCAGAAACGAGCCTGACACATCAAACAAAAATCAAGGAACGAATGGTGAAGAATAATACCCAATATGGTTACGAGCGGGAAACATACCTGTCATGTCCAAACTGGCATCAGTCATTAGCTGAAGCATATAATTCTCGCGGGAAGAAGCTTCAGCAGCTTCAGCAACAGCAGCATCCTTCGCAGCGATGGCTTCTTTTGCCTGTTGAAGAGCAATTTCCTCTCTTTCGGACGCTTGTCGAGATTTTTCCATCATTGCAAGAGTTTGTTTCTTCATGGATTGAAGTTGTTGTCGAAGTTCTTGCAAATCTTCCGACAAATGTTTGCTTGAAGAACTTTCAAGAGGGTTATCATCGATTAGCATTTTCTTCGAGAAGGAAGAAGCAGGTGAAGCATCGGCAGAGCAAGGATTGGTCGAATAGTTGTCAAATATTAACTGGAAAAGAAAGCGCCAGGATCAATGATAGTGCCAGAGGGAATTTCATTAATTTCTAGACAAATTTACATAGACATTACAAAGGAAGTTTCTCCAAAAGGACTACCAGGATAATGGTCGCCACAGCTAAATTGGCGACAGGGACAAAAGAGACAAAGAAAGCAAAAAACAAAGAGGCATGCAACTAGACCTCCGGCCTTGATGAGCTAGGAGTTGAAGCTGGTTTGATCCCGAGATAGGCCAGGATTTTCTTCGTGTTGGGTTTGGCTGCCTTAATCAACGACCTCCATCTTGACTGCTCTATTTGATCGGTGTCGCCAACCTTCATCCAATCAACAGTTTGTTGGCTGTCAGCGACCAAGGCAACAGTACTCTCGACAGCAATCTTCATGTTCTCTTGACGCATTTTCAGTCCAAGGTCCTCTGATGAATTGAAGCTCTGGGCAAGGGCAAGGAAAGTCTTGGGCTCCTCTTTTTTCGGGCAGAAGTAGGGAAACAACGCCGACAGTCCTGCGTCAGCATTCGCCACGCCTTCACGAATTTCGGATCCATGAAGCTCCAGATAAGAAAGTGTATCTAGGAGAGGATCATTGTCGGGATTCTCTAGCTCAAACTCTTGGTTTGTTTGACCTGCAAAAGGGAATCAACGCCGGTCAAAAGCAAGGAAAAAGCAGGTCCCATAAAAAATAGAAGGGATCGATAACATTACCCTGAATGCGTCGATTTTGCGATTTCAGGCGCTTGAGGATCCCTTGCTCACGAGTGGCCTGTGCGGCTTTATGCTCGTTTAAAGCAGTTTCAGCATCTTCAAGTTTCTTCTGCAGTTCCTCGACACTAGCAGCTTTTGCTTTGGCTTCATCAGCCTCTGCTTTGGTTTCGCTAGCAACAAGTTCGGCTTTCTTGCGGGCCGCTTCACTTTGCTCCAGTTTTTTAGCAAATGCGTCGGCACGTTTGTTGGCCTCTGCAAGTTTCTCTGTCGAAATAAAAAAGAAAGATCAAAATTGCGACAAACGACAGGAGCAACAAGTCAAAAACAACGACAGCAAAAAAGTTGTTACCTTCGGCTCTGCTGGCATACTCACGGTACCCAATGAATTGGGATCCGATGTGGATAAGTTCTTTGATCATGGGCTGTCAAAGAAGAACAAAGAAAGAAAAACATCGGTATGGAAAAAGAGTGAAGGCGTAAAACAACAAAATAGAGGAAATATAGATATTGGCAAGAAAATTAAAAAACTTACATCATCCAAGAGCAGAGTAGAAGAGCTACCCAATTGAGGGGCAGGCTCAATGATCGTTTCAATCCTTGTCCTTTTTGGTGAAGGAGCAAGGGGGCTTGATGGCGGAGTAGTGGTGACGACGTTTTGTTGAGGAGGCGAGGATTCTTCTCCTTCAACTAGCGTCTCCGAAACAAGTAAAGTACGTGACGCGCTCGTTCGAGGAGCCACGTCACGAGTTGGTACTTCCTCCTCATCATCACTGCGATTACAAATCGACAGCATAAAAAGCAAGACAAAACAAAAATTTCGAGTACAGAAATGAGGAGAAATAAAAATGACTTACGAACTGACGAGGGATTCAAGATAAGGATCATAAGCTACCTTCTGACGTGAAGGATCAACTTCTTCGGCTTTGGAAGTGCCGGAATCTTCGACATCATTCCTTTTCCTTTTGCCTTTTGGAGATAATGCCAAAGCAGTGCCTTCGGAAGATCCCGCAGATTTTCGAGAATCCACAGGTTCATTCACAAAAGACGGAGCTTCTTGATTGTCATCAGTGACAATGGCCCTTTCTTCGACTTCTCCACCTTCAGGAAGAGGAGGAAGCGAGACAATGTCTAGATGATTCTGTGCAAAATAAAATAGGGAGAGATATCAGAAATAAAGTTACAAAAAAGATAGCAACGCAACAACAAGACAATAGATAAAGATTACCTCGGGAAGTGGATTGGCGGCGCTGAATGGCGTCACACGGCAAGAAGAAGGGACAGCATCTTTTTTGTTGAGAGATGAAATTTTTCGGACAAGTTTTTCTAAATCCTTGACCTCCAAATTCACCGACAGCCGATCTACGTCCTTGTCGCCGGCATATCTCCAGAGAGGATGCTTGCGAGCCTGAAGCGGCTGCACCCTAGTCCTAAGAAAGTATGCAGTGATTTGGATACCCGATAACTCCTTACCGCGAGTATTTTGTAACTCGTGGATACGAGCCATCAAGGTTTCTGTCGACGCCCTTTCTTCTTCGGTGGCCTCCGCGTCCCATGAGCGGCGGCGAAAGATTTTTTCGGCGCCATCAAAAGGAGGGATGTTGTCTTCCGCACATCCGTGGTTCTCCTCCTGAATGCACAACCACTTCTTGCGCCATCCTTGAACTGAGTCAGGCAGCTTGACGTCGAAGCAGTCGACAGTGGGCCGAACAGAAATCACAACGCCGCCTATATTATAGGCGACGTTGGGCGAGCCATTACGGCAGCAGAAGAAAATGCGCTTCCATAGCGCCCAGTTAGGCTGGACGCCAAGGAAGGCCTCGCAAAGAGTGATGAAAATAGAGATATGGAGGATTGAATTTGGCGTGAGGTGGTGGAGTTGCAGACCGTAGACAAAAAGAAGTCCACGGAGAAAAGGATGAATGGGGGCGGAAAGACCGCGGATGAGGTGGTCGACAAAACTTACCCGATACCCCATTGGAGGGGTTGGGTAGCTTTCTTCACTGGGGAAGCACAATGCCTTGGGTTTCTTGCTGATCCCCAGCTTCCTCAGCATGTTGACGTCTTGAGTGGAAATCTTCGATCTCTCCCACTCCGCTGTCCCCAGATCCGCGGCGGCCATGGAGGATTCCGGCGTGCTGTGCCTCGTCAATCGACGCGGTGGCATCAACAATGGCGCGAGGTTTGCAGCTTGAAGACGAAGAGCTTAGGTGGCTGTGGGTCGCAGGAGGATGTTTGTAGATGAGAGCAGGAGGACGGCGCGAGCGAAAGTGCCCAAGGAGGAAGAAGACGGATTTATATAGGGGTGCGGTGAAACGACGAACCGTTGGATAAGGAAAATGTGTGACAGATGATAGCCACGTGGCAACAAGGGTAAAAAAGTAATTCAACGTTACGGAAGTTACGGTAACTGCGCCAGAAAAAGCGGAGGACGTGTGTCCCCCACTTGCACGACGTGTCAAGAGAGTGGATTAATTGGGCCCGCATGGCAGCGAGAAAAGACTTGTCGCAAATTTTTGACAAGCAATCGTGGCTATCGTCAGCAACAACGTCATCTTGGCAGAGGGAAAAATTCGACTCAATAGCTTCATAAAAGGCGACACGGAAAAATAATGTTGAGCCTTTGAATCAAATACAAGTTTTTGATCAAATGCTCGGGGGCTACTTTGGAAAAAAGAAAAAAGATCCAGAAAGACAAAATAGAAATGGCGTGAGCCTATGACCAAATACAAATATTTGTTCATAGTCTCGGGGGCTACTCCCATCGGGAGCGCTGTTCGCGCACCCGATAAATTATAAAACTTCGGGAGATAACAAGGAAATATAGCGGCATAAGGCGTGGAGCCTACAACCAAGTACAACTCCTTGGCTGTAGCCTCGGGGGCTACTCCCATCGGGAACGCTGTTCGCGTGCCCGATGAAATCATAAGAAAGAAAGAGAAAAAAGGAAGATAGCAGAGTATATTTCGAGTTATAAATAACTCTGCATATACTCCCATCGGGGAAGCAATATAAGTCATCTCTGACTTGATAAAATGTGCCATTCCAACAGCCGAAATAGCACTCGACAATATATTCTCAGAACGCCGAAGTTGCGATCAATTTCTGAATGCCGCAAATTTGCGAAGGTAAGACCCCAGATCCGTTCTGCCGGGCGTGGCATCGCCGAAGACTGCGCTCTGCTACTTTTATCCGTATCAACAGATACGAAGAAAAATCCTAACGGACGCGTTAGGTACCCGATAAATTTTACTGGGACTCGACAGAATGGTAAGACCTTAAGCGGCACCTGTCGAAGTTTACACCAGTATCCCGAGGTCATGTCCAGGGACGTGATCTTGAAGTAGGTTTTTGCGGATTGCCACGAGAGCAGTTAACTAGTACCTGATCCATCAGATGAACTAGCCCCAACTACCATTATCCCTGTACAAAATAGAAATTTATGAGAAGAAATATAAAGAAGTTGAGTTTGTCGAATAAAAATAAACAGTGGAGATTTTCCTTAACTCTGCGATTCAAGCAAAATCTCGGGGGCTACTGACATAGGCATCCCAAATGGGCCTGCCGAAGATAGTACCGGGGGTTTACTGAAGGCCCACTACCCGAAGAATAAGAAGATTCGGAAGCCCAAGATATTATTAAGGAAAGCTAGAGTTGTAATAGGAAGCGTTATTTGTAATCTTGCGGGATGAGTTAGAAACCATCCCGGACTCTGTAAACTTGTACAACACGAATCCCTCGGCTCCGCCTCCTATATAAAGGGGGAGTCGAGGGACGAGGGAGGCATCGAATCATTGTTTACAAACCCTAGTTTTCATAATCGTCGAGTACTTTTCGGCTGAAACCTTCGAGATCTACTTGCCCTCTACTTCCAACTAAACCCTAGCCTACAATCCATAGGCATTGACAAGTTGATACCTTGTCACCCCCCCCCCCCCCGAAACATGAATCCTACAACTTTTTCTAGGTCATCTTCTTATTTCTCCTTTGTCACAAACTGAAAGGACGAGATGTCGCCTAGAGGGGGGTGAATAGGCGTTTAAAATCTCTTTGTGTTTGGATGCACAGAATTGGACATGGAATCATCGATTCTGGAATTAGGGTCAAATTCTGCCGTTTGGAGTGGCCTCGGAATTATAGCCGGGAAACTGAACTGAATTCTGAGGGCTGCTTCCTCGCGTGTTAGCAACCCACGAACCTTTCCGAGGTCGCCCTCTCGGAATCGCGTGGAAAGGCTTCCGCCAGCATACCTGTTCGCTGCTGGAGAAAAACAGAGAGGAGTGACCCAACAACCTCTCGCGATGCGAGTTTCCCCGACATCGCTCCCGATGTGAGCGACCGGCGGCGCAGTGCAGGTCCGACCCTCCTCCTCTTCTACCTTGCCTCTCCTCCCCCTCCATGGTCTCCGCAACCGCCACCGCCTCCGCGTCCTGCAACCGCGCTGCGCGTCCCTGCAACCTCCGCTGTGTCCTGCAACCGCGTCGCGCGTCCCTGCAACCGCCGCCGCGTCCTGTAACCGCCGCCGCATCCAACTGCTGCTGCGTCCCTCCGCCGTGTGCCCCTGAAGTGAAGTCGCCTAGAGGAGATCTGGCCGACTCCAGCCCGCCCCGATGATCCACTTGGTGGCCGCTGCCGTGACAGGATTCCCCGGCCTCGAGGGTAACATGTCGATCCCGGCCACATCCGGCCGATTCCGGCCACCAGCAGCTCAGAGCCATGGCGGAGGGTTTAACTCGAGCACACTGGGGCGGGTGTTGTTCCTTTGGCCAGTGGAGGAAATTCAGAAACCGAATAATACATAAAATTCCATAGTTTATTCATCCAAACAGGATTTGGAATTGCTTACACCCTTTAATTTCAACAGCAATTTATGAACACATCCAAACAACAGAACTGAATTAGAAGCCAATTCATTTCCATCTTAGATTTGTAATTTTAGTCCAATTGAATTCCATGACAACTTTCTATGCATCCAAACACAGTGTTACGGATTTGGCTTGTAAGAATGCAGAGTTAAACTATATTTATTCTACAAGCACAAACCCTAAATATGCTAGGCTCAACTAAGTGCAACAACAACAACTAGAGCTAAGCAAGATAGACACAATATATAAATATGAACAACAAGTGATAGAAATATATAATAGATACTTCAAGCTCGATGGTTATCACAAGGAAAAGTAAGCTCGGGTATAGAAATAACCGAGGCACGCGGAGACGAAGATGTATTCCCGTGTTCCCTTCCTTTGCGAGAAGGTACATCACGTTTGGAGAGGTGGAGGTCCCAGAAGGATTCCCCAACGCCACGAAAGCTCACCTTCTTCTCCGAGCCAAACCCACGAAGGATAATGACCCTTTCCTTATGGTTAGCTTTTCCTCCACTCCGGAGATGGAAAGCTCCACAACCACTTCACAAACTCCACGAAGGAGAAGCTCGGGCCTCTTCACAATCTTCCATTAAGAGGTCACTGGGACAGCCACCAAGCCAACTTGGAGGTCACCCTCCAAGAGTAACAAGCTCACGGTCTCTCACTCAAACTAATCATGGTGGAGAGCTCAACACTATGCAATGATGCAAAGCAAGAACACCAAAGGTGTTCAAATCCTTCACACTCAAATCCCACCAAAGAAACAAATGCTAGGATGAGATTAGAGAGGAAGAACAAAGGAGGAAATCAACAAATGACTCCAAAATTTAGATCCAAAGGGTTCCCCTCACTTAGAGGAGAAATGGATTGGTGGGGATTGTAGATTTAGGTCTCCTCTCTTAGATCCATCAAGAATGAGCAAGAATCATGGGGGGAATCAAGAGATAGGGCAAGTTCTTCAAAG
This sequence comes from Lolium perenne, assembly GCF_019359855.2. Taxonomy (NCBI): domain Eukaryota; kingdom Viridiplantae; phylum Streptophyta; class Magnoliopsida; order Poales; family Poaceae; genus Lolium; species Lolium perenne. The sequence goes on from NC_067250.2 coordinate 35,750,268, forward strand.
TCAACAACTGAGGAGATAGAGTGGAATAACTTACTAAGCTCAAGGTGGAAGAAGGCCTATTTATTGCCCAAACCGAAATCTAACCATTGGGGAAGTATCTAGCTCAGCATCAGTCGAGGAAGTCGGTTAACCGGGCCTGGGGCCGGGCCATCCGGTCCAGCGGCCGATCAGACCGGGCCACAGGCCGGACCATCCGGCCGACACCGTATCATGCGCCGGGCCGAGACCGGGGCGAGTCCAGGGCATACAGAACCTGCCCCCGGTTGTCACCGGAGCAGGAGCCGGTCCGCGCTGGGGAAGCCGGTCCATAGGCCGGCGTGGTCGGGCGAGAGGCCGGACCGGCCGGTCCAAACCGGACCGTACGCCGCGCTAGCACCGGGAGAAGCTGGAGACCTCCCTGGATAGTGCCCGGTTGGCACCGGTCCAGGAGTTGGTTTGCGCCGGGCTAGCCGGTGTCACGGCCGGTCCAGCCGGACCTTAGGCCCGGTGGGGACCGAGCGACAGTGCCAGAATACGCATGACCCCTAAAGACCTTTTCTTTTCCTTTTAAACAGAAAATGCTCCCGAACTCCGATTGACATGAAACCAATTTTGTTGGAAATATAACGACAAATAGAACCCCAATAAGATATTTTTGGATATTCTAGAGAGGGAGTCTCCCACCGTCAAGAAACGGTGACATCCAAACTCGAAAACGCAGTAAAAGATGCATGCGGATTCCGTTTTCGAGGAACTTGGGCTTGTTGTAAGGCTACCAACAAGCTCAAGAACCTTTCACATAGAAACACCAACAAGCAATAGGGATATGCAAAGAATGCAAAGGATTGATCTCCCTAGGACGATGTGATCAAGTTACCCAACCGAAAGCCCCTCTTGATAGTATGGCTATCTATCCTATAACCCGGTCTCTCAACAACCACCTTGAGACCGGTAAAAGGAAAACCTAGCAAGGTCATACCTTTTCCTTTCGCATCCCGCTTGACCTTGATGATAACTCTTCAAGCTCCACTCAAGGAGGAATGCATCACTCGATCATTGTTCCTTCATGAAGACTCACAAATGTTCCCCCATACACCATGATGGGAAAGCTCCATCGATGCACATCTTCACATGTACATTATCACCAAATGGACGGCAAGCTTCAAGCATATGATCTTCTTGAGATGCTCAACTTGAACTTGCCCAACTCAACCTTGATAACGATCACCACTTGATGTCATCCTCTCATGGGCTATATGGGATCTCGCTTTTGATGCATGCCCATGGAAAGATACCTATCCCACATAGACAACACAAGGGCACATATATGATGGGTGATACGTCTCCGACGTATCGATAATTTCTTATGTTCCATGCCACATTATTGATGTTATCTACATGTTTTATGCACACTTTATGTCATATTCGTGCATTTTCTGGAACTAACCTATTAAGAAGATGCCGAAGTGCTAGTTGCTGTTTTCTGCTGTTTTTGGTTTCAGAAATCCTAGTAACGATATATTCTCGGAATTGGACGAAATCAACGCCCAGGGTCCTATTTTGCCACGAAGCTTCCAGAAGTCCGAAGACGAAACGAAGTGGGGCCACAGGGTGCCCAAACCCTAGGGCGGCGCGGCCCCCCCCTTGGCCGCGCCGGCCTATGGTGTGGGGCCCCTGTGCCCCCTCCTGACTTGCCCTTCCGCCTACTTAAAGCCTCCGTGACGAAACCCCCAGTACCGAGAGCCACGATACGGAAAACCTTCCAGAGACGCCGCCAACGCCGATCCCATCTCGGGGGATCCAGGAGATCGCCTCCGGCACCCTGCCGGAGAGGGGATTCATCTCCCGGAGGACTCTACGCCGCCATGGTCGCCTCCGGTGTGATGTGTGAGTAGTCTACCCCTGGACTATGGGTCCATAGCAGTAGCTAGATGGTTGTCTTCTCCCCATTGTGCTATCATTGTCGGATCTTGTGAGCTGCCTAACATGATCAAGATCATCTATCTGTAATTCTATATGTTGCGTTTGTTGGGATCCGATGAATAGAGAATACTTGTTATGTTGATTATCAAAGTTATATCTATGTGTTGTTTATGATCTTGCATGCTCTCCGTTACTAGTAGATGCTCTGGCCAAGTAGATGCTTGTAACTCCAAGAGGGAGTATTTATGCTCAATAGTGGGTTCATGCCTGCATTGACACCTGGGACAGTGACAGAAAGTTCTAAGGTTGTGTTGTGCTGTTGCCACTAGGGATAAAACATTGATGCTATGTCTAAAGATGTAGTTGTTGATTACATTACGCACCATACTTAATGCAATTGTCTGTTGCTTTGCAACTTAATACTGGAGGGGGTTCGGATGATAACCTGAAGGTGGACTTTTTAGGCATAGATGCAGTTGGATGGCGGTCTATGTACTTTGTCGTAATGCCCAATTAAATCTCACTATACTCATCATGATATGTATGTGCATGGTCATGCCCTCTTTATTTGTCAATTGCCCAACTGTAATTTGTTCACCCAACATGCTGTTTGTCTTATGGGAGAGACACCTCTAGTGAACTGTGGACCCCGGTCCAATTCTCTTTACTGAAATACAATCTACTTCAATACTTGTTCTACTGTTTTCTGCAAACAATCATCTTCCACACAATACGGTTAATCCTTTGTTACAGCAAGCCGGTGAGATTGACAACCTCACTGTTTCGTTGGGACAAAGTACTTTGGTTGTGTTGTGCAGGTTCCACGTTGGCGCCGGAATCCCTGGTGTTGCGCCGCACTACATCCCGCCACCATCAACCTTCAACGTGCTTCTTGGCTCCTCCTGGTTCGATAAACCTTGGTTTCTTTCTGAGGGAAAACTTGCTGCTGTGCGCATCATACCTTCCTCTTGGGGTTCCCAACGAACGTGTGAGTTACACGCCATCAAGCTAGATTTCTGGCGCCGTTGCCGGGGAGATCAAGACACGCTGCAAGGGGAGTCTCCACTTCTCAATCTCTTTACTTTGTTTTTGTCTTGCTTAGTTTTATTTACTACTTTGTTTGCTGCACTAAATCAAAATACAAAAAAATTAGTTGCTAGTTTTACTCTATTTGTTATCTTGTCTGCTATATCAAAAACACAAAAAAATTAGTTACTTGCATTTACTTTACTTATTTCATCATGTTTCCTTTTAATTTTACCACGAAAGATATACCGGTAGGACGTGGGTCTATAGTTGGGAGAAATAATATAGAAGAATTTTTCAATCATGTTAGTACCATTGAAAATTTTGAAGATAGACACTTGGTAGACCTTGCGCCTACTTATGAAATTGCTGCTGCGCATTTAGTTACTTTGTTGGAAACTAAATTTGTTAATCTTAATCCTATAATCCAACACATGTTTCTCACACTTGGTGAAATGGAAGAAGGGGAAAAGAAAGATTTTGTTTTAGAAACCCTTCTTAGAGAATTTGGTGGTCTAGCAAGAGAAGCTAGAAAGGTCTTTGCTAAATTTAATATGCTTGGTTCTCATACTAATTTTGTTAGTCTCCTTGAAAAGATGGACATGGATAGAATAAGATACACTAATAATATTGATGATGGTGGGGAGATCAAAGCACCAATACCATGTAAACTCTTAGCTATGAATGATGCACTAGAAAATAACTATGCTTGGCTTGTTCCTGAAAATTTGTTTGATGAGAGTAGCACACCTAAGACTAATGAAAAGGGAGATGCTAAAACTTATGTATCTAATATATTATGCCTGGTTGAGAAAACTCCGCACCCCGCTGAGAATGCACCACCCTTCGATAATACTTGATACACACTTTCTGCGCCTAGCTGAAAGGCGTTAAAGAAAAGCGCTTATGGGAGACAACCCATGTTTTTACCTACAGTACTTTATTTTTATTTTGAGTCTTGGAAGTTGTTTACTACTGTAGCAACCTCTCCTTATCTTAGTTTTGTGTTTTGTTGTGCCAAGTAAAGTCTTTGATAGAAAAGTAAGTACTAGATTTGGATTACTGCGCAGTTCCAGATTTCTTTGCTGTCACGGATCTGGGTCTACCTCCCTGTAGGTAGCTCAGAAAATTAAGCCAATTTACGTGAGTGATCCTCAGATATGTACGCAACTTTCATTCAATTTGAGAATTTTCATTTGAGCAAGTCTGGTGCCATTTTAAAATTCGTCAATACGAACTGTTCTGTTTTGACAGATTCTGCCTTTTATTTCGCATTGCCTCTTTTGCTATGTTGGATGAATTTCTTTGATCCACTAATGTCCAGTAGCATTATGCAATGTCCAGAAGTGCTAAGAATGATTGTTTCACCTCTGAATATGTTAATTTTTATTGTGCACTAACCCTCTAATAAGTTGTTTCGAGTTTGGTGTGGAGGAAGTTTTCAAGGATCAAGAGAGGAGTATGATGCAACATGATCAAGGAGAGTGAAAGCTCTAAGCTTGGGGATGCCCCGGTGGTTCACCCCTGCATATTCTAAGAAGACTCAAGCGTCTAAGCTTGGGGATGCCCAAGGCATCCCCTTCTTCATCGACAACATTATCAGGTTCCTCCCCTGAAACTATATTTTTATTCCATCACATCTTATGTGCTTTGCTTGGAGCGTCGGTTTGTTTTTGTTTTTGTTTTGTTTGAATAAAATGGATCCTAGCATTCACTTTATGGGAGAGAGACACGCTCCGCTGTAGCATATGGACAAGTATGTCCTTGGTTTCTACTCATAGTATTCATGGCGAAGTTTCTCCTTCGTTAAATTGTTATATGGTTGGAATTGGAAAATGATACATGTAGTAATTGCTATAAATGTCTTGGGTAATGTGATACTTGGCAATTGTTGTGTTCATGATTAAGCTCTTGCATCATATGCTTTGCACCCATTAATGAAGAAATACATAGAGCATGCTAAAATTTGGTTTGCATATTTGGTTTCTCTAAGGTCTAGATAATTTCTAGTATTGAGTTTGAACAACAAGGAAGATGGTGTAGAGTCTTATAATATTTTCAATATGTCTTTTATGTGAGTTTTGCTGCACCGGTTCATTCTTGTGTTTGTTTCAAATAAGCCTTGCTAGCCTAAACCTTGTATCGAGAGGGAATACTTCTCATGCATCCAAAATACTTGAGCCAACCACTATGCCATTTGTGTCCACCATACCTACCTACTACATGGTATTTTCCGCCATTCCAAAGTAAATTGCTTGAGTGCTACCTTTAAAATTCCATCATTCACCTTTGCAATATATAGCTCATGGGACAAATAGCTTAAAAACTATTGTGGTATTGAATATGTAATTATGCACTTTATCTCTTATTAAGTTGCTTGTTGTGCGATAACCATGTTCACTGGGGACGCCATCAACTACTCTTTGTTGAATTTCATGTGAGTTGCTATGCATGTCCGTCTTGTCTGAAGTAAGAGAGATCTACCACCTTATGGTTAAGCATGCATATTGTTAGAGAAGAGCATTGGGCCGCTAACTAAAGCCATGATCCATGGTGGAAGTTTCAGTTTTGGACATATATCCTCAATCTCAAATGAGAAAATTATTAATTGTTGTTACATGCTTATGCATAAAAGAGGAGTCCATTATCTGTTGTCTATGTTGTCCCGGTATGGATGTCTAAGTTGAAGAATAATCAATAGCGAGAAATCCAATGCGAGCTTTCTCCTTAGACCTTTGTACAGGCGGCATAGAGGTACCCCTTTGTGACACTTGGTCAAAACATGTGCATTGTGATGATCCGGTAGTCCAAGCTAATTAGGACAAGGTGCGGGTACTATTAGTATACTATGCATGAGGCTTGCAACTTATAAGATATAATTTACATGATACATATGCTTTATTACTACCGTTGACAAAATTGTTTCATGTTTTCAAAATCAAAGCTCTAGCACAAATATAGCAATCGATGCTTTTCCTCTATGGAGGACCATTCTTTTACTTTCAATGTTGAGTCAGTTCACCTATTTCTCTCCACCTCAAGAAGCAAACACTTGTGTGAACTGTGTATTGATTCCTACATACTTGCTTATTGCACTTATTATATTACTCTATATTGACAATATCCATGAGATATACATGTTACAAGTTGAAAGCAACCGCTGAAACTTAATCATCTTTTGTGTTGCTTCAATGCCTTTACTTTGAATTATTGCTTTATGAGTTAACTCTTATGCAAGACTTAATTGATGCTTGTCTTGAAGTGCTATTCATGAAAAGTCTTTGCTTTATGATTCACTTGTTTACTCATGTCATATACATTGTTTTGATCGCTGCATTCACTACATATGCTTTACAAATAGTATGATCAAGATTATGATGGCATGTCACTCCAGAAATTATACGTGTTATCGTTTTACCTGCTGGACGAGCAGAACTAAGCTTGGGGATGCTGATACGTCTCCGACGTATCGATAATTTCTTATGTTCCATGCCACATTATTGATGTTATCTACATGTTTTATGCACACTTTATGTCATATTCGTGCATTTTCTGGAACTAACCTATTAACAAGATGCCGAAGTGCCAGTTGCTGTTTTCTGCTGTTTTTGGTTTCAGAAATCCTAGTAACGAAATATTTTCGGAATTGGACGAAATCAACGCCCAGGGTCCTATTTTGCCACGAAGCTTCCAGAAGTCCGAAGACGAAACGAAGTGGGGCCACAGGGTGCCCAAACCCTAGGGCGGCGCGCCCCCCCCCTTGGCCGCGCCGGCCTATGGTGTGGGGCCCCTGTGCCCCCTCCTGACTTGCCCTTCCGCCTACTTAAAGCCTCCGTGACGAAACCCCGGTGCCGAGAGCCACGATACGGAAAACCTTCCAGAGACGCCGCCAACGCCGATCCCATCTCGGGGATCCAGGAGATCGCCTCCGGCACCCTGCCGGAGAGGGGATTCATCTCCCGGAGGACTCTACGCCGCCATGGTCGCCTCCGGTGTGATGTGTGAGTAGTCTACCCCTGGACTATGGGTCCATAGCAGTAGCTAGATGGTTGTCTTCTCCCCATTGTGCTATCATTGTCGGATCTTGTGAGCTGCCTAACATGATCAAGATCATCTATCTGTAATTCTATATGTTGCGTTTGTTGGGATCCGATGAATAGAGAATACTTGTTATGTTGATTATCAAAGTTATATCTATGTGTTGTTTATGATCTTGCATGCTCTCCGTTACTAGTAGATGCTCTGGCCAAGTAGATGCTTGTAACTCCAAGAGGGAGTATTTATGCTCGATAGTGGGTTCATTCCTGCATTGACACCTGGGACGATGTGAAAGTTCTAAGGTTGTATTGTGCTGTTGCCACTAGGGATAAAACATTGATGCTATGTCTAAGGATGTAGTTGTTGATTACATTACGCACCATACTTAATGCAATTGTACATTTGCTTTGCAACTTAATCTTGGAGGGGGTTCGGATGATAACCTGAAGGTGGACTTTTTAGGCATAGATGCGGTTGGATGGCGGTCTATGTACTTTGTCGTAATGCCCAATTAAATCTCACTATACTCATCATGATATGTATGTGCATGGTCATGCCCTCTTTATTTGTCAATTGCCCAACTGTAATTTGTTCACCCAACATGCTGTTTGTCTTATGGGAGAGACACCTCTAGTGAACTGTGGACCCCGGTCCAATTCTCTTTACTGAAATACAATCTACTGCAATACTTTGATACGTCTCCGACGTATCGATAATTTCTTATGTTCCATGCCACATTATTGATGTTATCTACATGTTTTATGCACACTTTATGTCATATTCGTGCATTTTCTGGAACTAACCTATTAACAAGATGCCGAAGTGCCGATTCTTTGTTTCTGCTGTTTTTGGTTTCAGAAATCCTAGTAAGGAAATATTCTCTAATTGGACGAAATCAACGCCCAGGGCCTATTTTTCCACGAAGCTTCCCGAAGTCCGAAGACGAACGAAGTGGGGCCACACGGTGCCCAAAACCTAGGGCGGCGCGGCCCCCCCATGGCCGCGCCGCCCTGTCATCTGGGGCCCCTGTGCCGCCTCCTGACGTGCCCTTCCGCCTACTTAAAGCCTCCGTGACGAAACCCCCAGTACCGAGAGCCACGATACGGAAAACCTTCCAGAGACGCCGCCAACGCCGATCCCATCTCGGGGGATCCAGGAGATCGCCTCCGGCACCCTGCCGGAGAGGGGAATCATCTCCCGGAGGACTCTACGCCGCCATGGTCGCCTCCGGTGTGATGTGTGAGTAGTCTACCCCTGGACTATGGGTCCATAGCAGTAGCTAGATGGTTGTCTTCTCCCCATTGTGCTATCATTGTCGGATCTTGTGAGCTGCCTAACATGATCAAGATCATCTATCTGTAATTCTATATGTTGCGTTTGTTGGGATCCGATGAATAGAGAATACTTGTTATGTTGATTATCAAAGTTATATCTATGTGTTGTTTATGATCTTGCATGCTCTCCGTTATTAGTAGATGCTTTGGCCAAGTTGATGCTAGTAACTCCAAGAGGGAGTATTTATGCTCGATAGTGGGTTCATGTCTCCGTGAATGCGGAGGGGTGACAAGAACCTCTAAGGTTATGGATGTGCTGTTGCCACTAGGGATAAAACATTAGTGCTATGTTCAAGGATGTAGTCACTAGTTACATTACACGCAATACTTAATGCAATTGTCTGTTGTTAGCAACTTAATACTGGAGGGGGTTCGGATGATAACCTGAAGGTAGACTTTTTAGGCATAGATGCAGTTGGATGGCGGTCTATGTACTTTGTCGTAATGCCCAATTAAATCTCACTATACTCATCATGATATGTATGTGCATGGTCATTCTCTCTTTATTTGTCAATTGCCCAACTGTAATTTGTTCACCCAACATGCTGTTTGTCTTATGGGAGAGACACCTCTAGTGAACTGTGGACCCCGGTCCAATTCTCTATACTGAAATACAATCTACTGCAATACTTGTTCTACTGTTTTCTGCAAACAATCATCTTCCACACAATACGGTTAATCCTTTGTTACAGCAAGCCGGTGAGATTGACAACCTCACTGTTTCGTTGGGGCAAAGTACTTTGGTTGTGTTGTGCAGGTTCCACGTTGGCGCCGGAATCCCTGGTGTTGGGCCGCACTACATCCCGCCGCCATCAACCTTCAACGTGCTTCTTGACTCCTACTGGTTTGATAAACCTTGGTTTCTTACTGAGGGAAACTTGCTGCTGTACGCATCACACCTTCCACTTGGGGTTCCCAACGAGCGTGTGCTTTACGCGTCATCAAGCTAAATTTCTGGCGCCGTTGCCGGGGAGATCAAGACACGCTGCAAGGGGAGTCTCCACTTCTCAATCTCTTTACTTTGTTTTTGTCTTGCTTAGTTTTATTTACTACTTTGTTTGCTGCACTAAATCAAAATACAAAAAAAATTAGTTGCTAGTTTTACTTTATTTGCTATCTTGTTTGCTATATCAAAAAACACAAAAAAATTAGTTACTTGCATTTACCTTACTTGATTCATCATGTTTCCTTTTAATTTTACCACAAAAGATATACCGGTAGGACGTGGGTCTATAGTTGGGAGAAATAATATAGAAGAATTTTTCAATCATGTTAGTACCATCGAAAATTTTGAAGATAGACACTTGGTGGACCTTGCGCCTACTTATGAAATTGCTGCTGCGCATTTAGTTACTTTGTTGGAAACTAAATTTGTTAATCTTAATCCTATAATCCAACATATGTTTCTCACACTTGGTGATATGGAAGAAGGGGAAAAGAAAGATTTTGTTTTAGAAACCCTTCTTAGAGAATTTGGTGGTCTAGCAAGAGAAGCTAGAAAGGTCTTTGCTAAATTTAATATGCTTGGTTCTCATACTAATTTTGTTAGCCTCCTTGAAAAGATGGACATGGATAGAATAAGATACACTAATAATATTGATGATGGTGGGGAGATCAAAGCACCAATACCATGTAAACTCTTAGCTATGAATGATGCACTAGAAAATAACTATGCCTGGCTTGTTCCTGAAATTTTGTTTGATGAGAGTAGCACGCCTAAGACTAATGAAAAGGGAGATGCTAAAACCTATGTATCTAATATATTATGCCTGGTTGAGAAAACTCCGCACCCCGCTGAGAATGCACCATCTTTTGATAATACTTGATGCACACTTTCTGCGCCTAGCTGAAAGGCGTTAAAGAAAAGCGCTTATGGGAGACAACCCATGTTTTTACCTACATTACTTTGTTTTTATTTTGTGTCTTGGAAGTTGTTTACTACTGTAGCAACCTCTCCTTATCTTAGTTTAGTGTTTTGTTGTGCCAAGTAAAGCCGTTGATAGAAAAGTAAGTACTAGATTTGGATTACTGCACAGTTCCAGATTTCTTTGCTGTCACGAATCTGGGTCCACCTCCCTGTAGGTAGCTCAGAAAATTAAGCCAATTTACGTGCATGATCCTCAGATATGTACGCAACTTTCATTCAATTTGAGCATTTTCATTTGAGCAAGTTTGGTGCCATTTTAAAATTCGTCAATACGAACTGTTCTGTTTTGACAGATTCTGCCTTTTATTTCGCATTGCCTCTTTTGCTATGTTGGATGAATTTCTTTGATCCACTAATGTCCAGTAGCTTTATGCAATGTCCAGAAGTGTTAAGAATGATTGTGTCACCTCTGAATATGTTAATTTTCATTGTGCACTAACCCTCTAATGAGTTGTTCTAAGTTTGGTGTGGAGGAAGTTTTCAAGGATCAAGAGAGGAGTATGATGCAACATGATCAAGGAGAGTGAAAGCTCTAAGCTTGGGGATGCCCCGGTGGTTCACCCCTGCATATATCAAGAAGACTCAAGCGTCTAAGCTTGGGGATGCCCAAGGCATCCCCTTCTTCATCGACAACATTATCGGGTTCCTCCCCCGGAAACTATATTTTTATTCCATCACATCTTATGTGCTTTTCTTGGAGCGTCGGTTTGTTTTTGTTTTTTGTTTTATTTGAATAAAATGGATCCTAGCATTCACTTTATGGGAGAGAGACACGCTCCGCTGTAGCATATGGACAAGTATGTCCTTGGTTTCTACTCATAGTATTCATGGCGAAGTTTCTCCTTCGTTAAATTGTTATATGGTTGGAATTTGAAAATGATACATGTAGTAATTGCTATAAATGTCTTGGGTAATGTGATACTTGGCAATTGTTGTGCTCATGATTAAGCTCTTGCATCATATGCTTTGCACCCATTAATGAAGAAATACATAGAGCATGCTAAAATTTGGTTTGCATATTTGGTTTCTCTAAGGTCTAGATAATTTCTAGTATTGAGTTTGAACAACAAGGAAGACGGTGTAGAGTCTTATAATGTTTTCAATATGTCTTTTATGTGAGTTTTGCTGCACCGGTTCATCCTTGTGTTTGTTTCAAATAAGCCTTGCTAGCCTAAACCTTGTATCGAGAGGGAATACTTCTCATGCATCCAAAATACTTGAGCCAACCACTATGCCATTTGTGTCCACCATACCTACCTACTACATGGTATTTTCCGCCATTCCAAAGTAAATTGCTTGAGTGCTACCTTTAAAATTCCATCATTCACCTTTGCAATATATAGCTCATGGGACAAATAGCTTAAAAACTATTGTGGTATTGAATATGTAATTATGCACTTTATCTCTTATTAAGTTGCTTGTTGTGCGATAACCATGTTCACTGGGGACGCCATCAACTATTCATTGTTGAAGTTCATGTGAGTTGCTATGCATGTCCGTCTTGTCTGAAGTAAGAGAGATCTACCACCTTATGATTAAGCATGCATATTGTTAGAGAAGAACATTGGGCCGCTAACTAAAGCCATGATCCATGGTGGAAGTTTCAGTTTTGGACATATATCCTCAAATCTCAAATGAGAAAATTATTAATTGTTGTTACATGCTTATGCATAAAAGAGGAGTCCATTATCTGTTGTCTATGTTGTCCCGGTATGGATGTCTAAGTTGAAGAATAATCAATAGCGAGAAATCCAATGCGAGCTTTCTCCTTAGACCTTTGTACAGGCGGCATAGAGGTACCCCTTTGTGACACTTGGTAAAAACATGTGCATTGTGATGATCCTGTAGTCCAAGCTAATTAGGACAAGGTGCGGGCACTATTAGTACACTATGCATGAGGCTTGCAACTTATAAGATATAATTTACATGATGCATATGCTTTATTACTACCGTTGACAAAATTGTTTCATGTTTTCAAAATCAAAGCTCTAGCACAAATATAGCAATCGATGCTTTTCCTCTATGGAGGACCATTCTTTTACTTTCAATGTTGAGTCAGTTCACCTATTTCTCTCCACCTCAAGAAGCAAACACTTGTGTGAACTGTGCATTGATTCCTACATACTTGCTTATTGTACTTATTATATTACTCTATGTTGACAATATCCATGAGATATACATGTTACAAGTTGAAAGCAACCGCTGAAACTTAATCTTCTTTTGTGTTGCTTCAATGCCTTTACTTTGAATTATTGCTTTATGAGTTAACTCTTATGCAAGACTTATTGATGCTTGTCTTGAAGTGCTATTCATGAAAAGTCTTTGCTTTATGATTCACTTGTTTACTCATGTCATATACATTGTTTTGATCGCTGCATTCACTACATATGCTTTACAAATAGTATGATCAAGATTATGATGGCATGTCACTCCATAAATTTTCCGTGTTATCGTTTTACCTGCACGGGACGAGCAGAACTAAGCTTGGGGATGCTGATACGTCTCCGACGTATCGATAATTTCTTATGTTCCATGCCACATTATTGATGTTATCTACATGTTTTATGCACACTTTATGTCATATTCGTGCATTTTACGGAACTAACCTATTAACAAGATGCTTGAAGTGCCGATTCTTGTTTTACTGCTGTTTTGGTTTCAGAAATCCTAGTAAGGAAATATTCTCGGAATTGGACGAAATCAACGCCCAGGGGCCTATTTTTCCACGAAGCTTCCGGAAGTCCGAAGACGAAACGAAGTGGGGCCACAGGGAGCCCAAACCCTAGGCGGCGCGGCCCCTTGGCCGCGCCGCCCGTCATCTGGGCCCCTGTGCCGCCTCCCGACTTGCTCCTTCCGCCTACTTAAAGCCTCCGTGACGAAACCCCCGGTGCGAGAGCCACGATACGGAAAACCTTCCGGAGACGCCGCCAACACCGATCCCATCTCGGGGATCCAGGAGATCGCCTCCGGCACCCTGCCGGAGAGGGGAATCATCTCCCGGAGGACTCTACGCCGCCATGGTCGCCTCCGGTGTGATGTGTGAGTAGTCTACCCCTGGACTATGGGTCCATAGCAGTAGCTAGATGGTTGTCTTCTCCCCATTGTGCTATCATTGTCGGATCTTGTGAGCTGCCTAACATGATCAAGATCATCTATCTGTAATTCTATATGTTGCGTTTGTTGGGATCCGATGAATAGAGAATACTTGTTATGTTGATTATCAAAGTTATATCTATGTGTTGTTTATGATCTTGCATGCTCTCCGTTATTAGTAGATGCTTTGGCCAAGTTGATGCTAGTAACTCCAAGAGGGAGTATTTATGCTCGATAGTGGGTTCATGTCTCCGTGAATCTGGAGGGGTGACAAGAACCTCTAAGGTTATGGATGTGCTGTTGCCACTAGGGATAAAACATTAGTGCTATGTTCAAGGATGTAGTCACTAGTTACATTACGCGCAATACTTAATGCAATTGTCTGTTGTTAGCAACTTAATACTGGAGGGGGTTCGGATGATAACCTGAAGGTGGACTTTTTAGGCATAGATGCAGTTGGATGGCGGTCTATGTACTTTGTCGTAATGCCCAATTAAATCTCACTATACTCATCATGATATGTATGTGCATGGTCATGCTCTCTTTATTTGTCAATTGCCCAACTGTAATTTGTTCACCCAACATGCTGTTTGTCTTATGGGAGAGACACCTCTAGTGAACTGTGGACCCCGGTCTAATTCTCTATACTGAAATACAATCTACTGCAATACTTGTTCTACTGTTTTCTGCAAACAATCATCTTCCACACAATACGGTTAATCCTTTGTTACAGCAAGCCGGTGAGATTGACAACCTCACTGTTTCGTTGGGGCAAAGTACTTTGGTTGTGTTGTGCAGGTTCCACGTTGGCGCCGGAATCCCTGGTGTTGCGCCGCACTACATCCCGCCGCCATCAACCTTCAACGTGCTTCTTGACTCCTACTGGTTCGATAAACCTTGGTTTCTTACTGAGGGAAACTTGCTGCTGTACGCATCACACCTTCCACTTGGGGTTCCCAACGAGCGTGTGATTTACGCGTCATCATACTTGTTCTACTGTTTTCTGCAAACAATCATCTTCCACACAATACGGTTAATCCTTTGTTACAGCAAGCTGGTGAGATTGACAACCTCACTGTTTCGTTGGGACAAAGTACTTTGGTTGTGTTGTGCAGGTTCCACGTTGGCGCTGGAATCCCTGGTGTTGCGCCGCACTACATCCCGCCGCCATCAACCTTCAACGTGCTTCTTGGCTCCTCCTGGTTCGATAAACCTTGGTTTCTTTCTGAGGGAAAACTTGCTGCTGTGCGCATCATACCTTCCTCTTGGGGTTCCCAACGAACGTGTGAGTTACACGCCATCAATGGGTTAGTTCATGAAGCATAATTGACAAGGCTTACCATACCACATGACTTCACGTGGCACATTCTTCATGCTTCATGTGTTGACCAAACTTGAATCTACTCTTCGTTCTTTGTATTGGTCAACCTTGTATCTTCTCATGCCCTATCATACTATCTTGAGGTGTATAAAGAACTCTTCATTTGATGGTCTAAATCTTAGTCAACCATAACTCAACCCATGAGCCTATCATGACACCGACTTAGAGCCATAACTTGAGTTCTTCACTTTGAATCAAGCACTCAAGATCTTGATCATTCATTGCTTAACACATAAGCTAGAGAATGGCTGATATTGAGTTCCACATAAGAACTCCATCTTCATTTCTTCTTCTTGACCATATCACATATATGTCTTCAAATCGATGATCTTGATGCCAATACTCAAGGTATATCTTTATCTTCATGGAATCCATACTTGAATCCAACACATGGACTACAAGTAGTACCTATGGAATATTCCTTCATATAAACTCAATGAAAATATTAGTCCATAGGAATTTTCATTAATTACCAAAACCACACATAGGAGCAATATACCCTTACACAAAAGCTGAAATCCTAACATCTAGGTCTAGCGGAAACTAAAACTTTGACGATGATCTCCATACTTTTGGTGGGCCGTCAACCGTATTGTGCTCAAATAAATTACCTACGCACTTAGCACACGTTCAAATAATCCTAGAACATCATTTAAATACAAGTACACACCATCCTAGAACAAGAACTCGCCCTATATTTTACAAACCAACAACATGTGCAATATAAAGGATATAGCAATTCAATCAACCCTTGCACAACTCTAGACATATATCAAGTTTCAAGATTTTGGGGGTAGAAATCATACCGTCACATGGATACCGAAGTAATAGTTCACCACCACCACCACTTCAGTCTATTGCAAACCATAGTTCAACGAATACAAACGAATTTCTCAACCAAACAAAGTTCAAGGAAAATCAACTAGAAATGGGTACCAATGCGGAGACGAGCAAAAAGGAAGTCACGATAAAATGGTACTCAACCCTTGCAAATTCACGGGGAACCTAATAGAAATACCTCCCCCCCTTTAGCATCGAGACACCAAAAGGCAGACGAGTTGTTGTCCCCCTCCTCTTTTCTGCTTGCTTTTCTTCTTATTCTTCGTCAGGGTTTCTTTCATAAGCTTCACATCACCCTCCACATTATTGTATTCATGGGCTCTTTACCCTTGCCCCTGTACATGGAGGAGACATAGACATCATCGAAGTCACTCCAATGCACCTTCGAGGTGTTCCACTCCTCATAAGAAATGGTGGAAGAATATTGGTGGCCGAGGCTCTTTGGAGGAGAAGGAATGTTGGCTTCACCGGCACGACGTCGAGCATCATTGGCAACCTTTATAATTAGCCCGCACACACTCTTCTACCGGTCAGTTTTGGTTCGACACACTAGCATATTTTTGTCAATAAATAAATGTATTTATATAAATTTGGATGTATTCATACATAAATGTACATATGTAGTACTTTATTTTAATCTCTAAACTTATATTTAACTAATTTTACATTATCACATTACTAATTAAGAAAATCATTGAAAAAATAAGGACAATTTTTCCTACATTAACAAAATGTTCACCTTGTAACTAAACAATTATTCTTGTATTACAAAGATTCTCATATGTCTACAAATTATTCATGTATATTGTAAATATCCATGTTTGGTAAATAGTTCTCGCATTGGCTTCTCGAAACTACGTATAAGTTAAACTAAAAAATGTTCACGGGTAAAAAAAATTTATTTATCGCTAAGTTTGAAATAACATTCACGAGTTCAAGAAAATATTTACCGATTTGAAAATTAATGTATTACCCAAAAAATAGTAGAAAAGGAATAGAAAGTAGAGTGAATTCCACTTTTTACCTTTTAATTTTGCGTTTGTGACACTAATACCCCATAGAGTAAAAATTCGTGCAGATTGACCATTTTAAAAGCCCCGAACCCTTTTTTGTGTGTGTACATTGGGCAAGGTGTTATGTGATAATTGGGATCCAAAAATATCAAAACGATAATGTTGAATGAAATATGAAATATAAGGATTAAAAATGTTTGAACATAATCATCCATTAGGCCCTCTCATATTTACATATTTTATCGCTCCACATCCACATATGAATGCCTATCATATCTGACATTAACAAGCAAAATGCTAAGTTAAGCCTAAACAACGTTTAAAGTCTCAATTAGCATTTTGGCAGAAGTTCCACTAAACAGGGTAATATGTGTCACATGCAGAACTAAAGAAGAAAAGGTGGAATTCAATCTAGAAAATAATAAAAAAAGGTGAAAAAGACACAAATGGGCTATGTCAAATTGAAGTTGTAAATTAGGAGAGGAGGATGGAGAAGAGGATTAGGTGCAATCCCCAGCCTTTGGTGTCTCATTAAACGTGAAATATTCTTCAGTGGTAGGCGACGTTTTCGTCGACAGCGAGACGTCTGTGGTGACTTCGTCAATCTCAATATCCGTCGAATGAAGTTTGTTGGACGCAGTCTCTCGAATTACATGCAATCATCTACTACCTTCATCCCAAGGCTTAAGGCTTACATTTTTTTGAAAAAGTCAAAGCAAGTAAAGTTTGACCAAAATTTTAGAATAATCTATTAATAAATATGATATTTCGTAGATAGCACATGAAAATATATTTCATTATCTATCTAATTTTGTATTTAACATGTTAATGATTTTTTTATAATAATTTAGTCAAACTTAACATAGTTTGACTTTCTAAAAAAATATAGACCTTAAACCTTGGGCTGAAGGTAGTACTAACTAGAAATAAATCAAAGTCCACCCCTCCCCTCCATGGTCTCTCTCCTCCTCACCGCCCTGTGCCCCTTTCGGATTCGTCTGCCGACTCCCTGATCGACTCCGACCTCCAACCTGGCTCGGATCCAACGCGGCTCTCAACCACAGTCCCCAAATCGACCGTGCTCAGCTCGGCATCAACCACAGTCCCCAAATCGCTTCGCCGCCCATCGCCGTTCCTGTTCTGCCGTTGAGTCGCTGCTCTCTCAACCCCGTCCGCAGTCTTGACAATCGGTAAGCCTTTTCTCATCCACTGAATCCCACTGCATTCCACAAATTTTGGATCTTTGCCGGTGCACACTATGGCACGCCATCTAGATCGATCCCCTTCCCCATCTCGCCTTCACAAATACACTCACACTCATCTTCTGATTTATCCCCGAATTCATAGGTAATAATGCACTGAAACGTAACAAAAGTGGCCTTCTGTTTCATGGCGTTGCTACAACTTTAGCGTTTATGAACTGATTCTTCTTATCTGGTCATGAGGGATAGTAGAACCTAGAAACGGCATTGAACAAAAATGACGACTTTATGGACTGATTCTTCTTATCTGGTCATGAGTGATAGTACAACATAGAAACACTCTGTTGTAGTTTATTTACATTTGTTCTGGCCTTCCAGGTTCATGTGCCCGATATATTTATAGCTAACCTGGCATCATTTTTCTGCAGAATGAAAATGGACAGCCATATAACGCGCACAAGTAAAAGGCTGAGGTGTTGCTATTACGAACCAGTCATTAAGAAAACCAGAGCAAAGGTTCATCTTGTGGACCTTTCTGAGGATCTTAATGCGTGGTTCTATCAAAATTACCGATAAAGGACGCAGTGAGAACTGGTCTTCTGTCAAGTAAATGGAGGCACATGTGGAGGGGTTGCTCCAAACTGAAATTCGATGGTATCACTGTGTGCGGCAGCGGTGTGTTTGGGCGACAAGAGTACACTTAGAAATTCATCGACAATGTTAATGCAGTCATGCAGCAGCATCGGTGCATGGTTGTTGACGAGCTGGTGATCAAATTTGGATTCGACAGCAGGCTAGTGGATCATGTCAATACTTGGGTTGGTTTTGCTGTATCATCACGGACGAAGAGTCTTGCCCTTGATTTAGCACCAGCCAACTTCATGGGCCGTACTGATCAGAACAAATTTCCTATCGAGCTTTTAGACAAAGGAAGCATATTTCGGCTTCGTCATCTTAGACTAAGCTTTACATCATTCGAACTACCCCCTCAATTCATTGGTTTCCCGAATCTGACAACACTTGACTTGCACATGTTACGTGTCACTCGGAAGGATCTTCAAGATATGCTGTCAAATTGCGTTAATCTTGAGTGGCTCAGTATGATTAGATGCCATTTGAATGATGAGCTGACAGTAGCTCGTCCATTGTCAAAGCTACTCTACTTAAGTGTAGCGCACTGCAACATAACCAAGATAGTACTCAATACTGTGAAACTCAAAACTTTCATGTTCTATGGGCGTCTGTATCCTATTGACCTTGGGTGTGCTCCAGAACTGAAACACGCGTTTCTTGAGTTCTATTGGTCTGTAATGCTTGAGCATGCTTTGACTGTACTTCCCAAAGTTATTTCAAGTGTTCAAGATCTGACATTGCGTGCTACTTTTCCACTTAAGGTTTGTTGTCTCACACTTGCATCAGTATCTAAGTTGTTTTATCAGTTCTCTCTCTTAATGACCATTTATTATCTACTATTCAGATGCCCTTGCTGATGGAAACCCCGTGCAAGTTTTCCCAGTTGAAATATTTACATTTGTGGTTGATTCTAAGACATGAAGAAGCTAGCAACATTCTTTCTTTGGCTTCTTTTTTGAGGGCTGCTCCTTACGTTGAAAAGTTAGAGATGCATGTAAGTATTCCACTCGCTTCTTTCTGCTAGAACAAGATTGATTAGTTTACTATGAATTATGCCTCTCATCATGTTTCTTGTCTCAAACTTTTGCAGTTTAGCGTTTATGATTCCATGCATGAGGTCTCGAAGCCTATCAAGAGCCTTCCACGGTGTCCACATAATTATCTGAAGAACCTGCATATTACAGGATTTTCAGGAACAACAGGGCAACTTGAGTTTCTTGTGCATGCTGTTGAAAATGCCCCGCTCCTGAAGATGCTGACGATTAAAGGTGCTGACTTGACCGGTTGTGATCTGGATCACATAGGGAAAAGAAGGTTCTCTTTTCAGTTTCAAGAATTGGAGAGAGTGTATCTTCGTGGAATCATTTCACCGAATGCGGAGCTCCGTATTATTTAGCCTCGGAAGGGTGATTCAACCGTGCGAAATGTTTAGCGGCACTTCTATGTGCAACAACTTGCATGTATAATTCTGTAGCAAGTAGTATGTCTGAGTGCACAACTCATTCCTTCGCATAACTTTCGTTGAAGAGAAGGTACTTATGTGTATGTAATCATATATTGTGAGGGAAAAGTACATGTTACACCCTCTAAGGAATTCTCTCTGTTTAGTTTCTTTTGGCTCAGATCATCTCCTAACTGAAAACTTATGGTCCACTTGACTTCCTAAACCAGGATTCCTGCTGTAATGGCTGGGATTTGCTCCCAAATCTCGCCGTGTTCCCATATACATATGGGCATTTTAGTTCAATTCCATCTGTTGTATAATTCAGATTCAATGTTTCATAACTACATACCCATCTAGTACCTGAAAGAGGGAATGAGTCCTACGTTTAAATTCTCCATTGAAGGATTTGAAAAGCCAATCTCCTAAACTGGAATCCTATTCTCAGACACACATTACCAGGCAACAGCGGTCAAAATTCAGGCAAACAAAAATCCCATCGCATGATCGATTGCCAGAATCCTACTGTATTCGAATCAGAGAACTAAATCAGCCAGGGAAGCGAGAGCATACTGTCGAGTCGCTTCACCTCGCTCTGCCAATGGCTGATCTCGTTGGCCAGCCATTTGGCCTGGCCGACTTTAGCCTCAAGAAGGGCAGGGTCTTCCACGAGATGAAGAAGCCCGCCCTGCGCGAGAACTTGCCTGACTCCCTGAGCCTCTCTCAGCGCCATGTCTGGCGAAACGCGTACCCGCACCTCCACGCCGGCGAACGCAGCGGCGACCGCCTTGTCGGCGTCCTCCCGCGTGCAGACGGTCTCCAAGTGGGACGTGGGCTCCAGCAGCACCTGCAGCGGAGGAGGTGGCGACGTCGGTGGCGGCGGAGTAGCCTCACGCTCCGAGAGGGGAAGCGGCGGAGGAGGCAGGCGCAGGCCCAGGCTTGCGCCTAACTCTGCCAAGAACGTCTCCGCCGCCTCCTGGTTCTTCACCCGATTGATCTCGTCCAAGTCGGCCCCGAGCCGAGGAGACTTTGCCCCAACGTAACAGCGAGGTTGTCAATCTCACCGGCTTGCTGTAAACAAAGGATTAGATGTATAGTGTGGATGATGATGTTTGTTTGCGAAGAACAGTAAAGAACAATTGCAGTAGATTGTATTTCAGATGTAAAGAATAGGACCGGGGTCCACAGTTCACTAGTGGTGTCTCTCCCATAAGATAGCAGATGTTGGGTGAACAAATTACAGTTGGGCAATTGACAAATAAAGAAGGCATAACAATGCACATACATATATCATGATGAGTACTATGAGATTTAATCAGGGCATTACGACAAAGTACATAGACCGCTATCCAGCATGCATCTATGCCTAAAAAGTCCACTTTCAGGTTATCATCTGAACCCCTTCCAGTATTAAGTTGTAAACAACAGATAATTGCATTAAGTATGGTGCGTAATGTAATCAACACAAATATCTTTAGACAAAGCATCAATGTTTTATCCCTAGTGGCAACAGCACATCCACATCCTTTGAACTTTCTGTCACTGTCCCAGATTTAATGGAGGCATGAACCCACTATCGAGCATAAATACTCCCTCTTGGAGTCACAAGTATCAACTTGGCCAGAACCTCTACTAGCAACGGAGAGCATGCAAGAACATAAATAACATATATGATAGATTGATAATCAACTTGACATAGTATTCAATATTCATCGGATCCCAACAAACACAACATGAAGAATTACAAATAGATGATCTTGATCATGATAGGCAGCTCACAAGATCTAACATGATAGCACAATGAGGAGAAGACGACCATCTAGCTACTGCTATGGACCCATAGTCCAGGGGTGAACTACTCACACATCGATCCGGAGGCGATCATGGCGATGAAGAGTCCTCCGGGAGATGATTCCCCTCTCCGGCAGGGACAAAACAGAGGCCGGGTCGCCTATAGTGCACCGGTTGGTTTCCTTCTTTTTGGTTTCGCTTTGTCGTGACAATACCAGATGTGGACCGTTGCTTGTGCTGGACTGCTGGTTCAGCACCCTCACGTGTACTATCCCTAAGTATTCGCTAAATAATACCCTCGCTTGAACTATCCGTCAAATAGTATATTTGCTAAAGAATATACCCCTGACCCGGTCATTCCGATACCAACGGCCAAACTTTCTATACGTAGCATTCTACCCCAAGTTGGCCACGGTACCACACTCTGGCGCACGAGTCCTTTGTCCGTAGCTAAGTAGCCTCTCGAGAGAGAATACGGCTGAGCTACCTATTCTTTTTTGAGTTTTTCATCCCAAACTAAAATGGTAGGCATAATCCATAAAACATGAAGCAAATATATATAGCACCATATGGTTCTTCGACTTTTTGAAAAGGTAATCTTCTGCTAGTACCATTATGCTCGATCTTCATGCATCCCTGTCGTTGGTCTTGTAGTTCCTTGACTCGGCCGGAATTAATGCTGAATCAGTTGTGATCAAAGAGAACGAAAAAAGAAAAGAAGAGCTCGACAAATCGGAGTGAGTCCAGAAACGAATGAAGTGGTACGCTGCTGGCGATCCAGTGAAGCAGGCAGCAGCTCTCGCTGAATTCAAACTCAAAGTAGTAGCACCGTGAGGCGCTGTCGCCGTCTCTCCAGTCTTTGCTTCTGCTCTGGTCCACTATATATTTCCTTCCAGTCTCCGATTATTGCCACGGGAAACTTTGAGACAAGTAAATAATTTGTGGCTGAAAAAGCTTTTGTATCTCGATCTGTGCTTGCTTTGAAGCCTTCTCGTCATGGCGTCGATGGCAACTAGAAGATTGCACTGAGATACGTGAGACTGGCTCTGGGATAATAATCTAATTTTAACATGACCAACCAAAACACTAATCAGCGCCTTTCCGAGCGGGGATCAAATTTTCAGCAACTTCAGAAACCGTACAAGGCAAAGGCAGCCTTACGACCAATATGAAACAAACAAACAACCAAAGGTTCAAAACAATAAGGTATTACGCTAAATATAACAAGAAACAACAAAAAAGCATTGTATGGCTAAGGAGGTAATGTCGGCAGATGTTGGAGTTCAATCGGGGATGAATTTGTGAAGACATCGCATCGAAAGCAACCATGTCCTTAGCTGGACAAAGCGTGTTCCATTTGGGGGAAAAGCGCTGTTTTAACATAATAACTACAGTATTAGCGAGCCAAGAGGTGAAAATAACTTAATTGTACTCCCTCCGATATTACCATCAAGTAATATGGATCGGAGGGAGTAAAATTATTTCGGGTAATCCAGTGATCACAATTGAGCCATGAAGCACATCCAAATAAATCGATTGATCCGTCGAAGAGAAACAAAAAGAGGGGCATCGAGCATAGTTATTAGGATACTGATGACCCACAAGTATAGGGGATCGCAGCAGTCTTCGCGGGTAGTATAACCCAATTTATTGATTCGACACAAGGGGAGACAAAGAATACTTGGAAGCCTTAACAGCGGAGTTGTCAATTCAGCTGCACCTGGAAACAGACTTGCTCGCAAGAGTTTATCAATAGTAACAGTTTTATAGCAGTAGCAGTAGTGAAATAACAGCAGCAGAGTAACAAAGACAGCAGCAGTGATTATAGTAAACAGCAGGATTAAAATACTGTAGGCACGGGGACGGATGAACGGGCGTTGCATTGATGAGAGAAACTCATGTAACAATCAAAGCAGGGGCATTTGCAGATAATAATAAAACGGTATCCAAGTACTAATCAATCAATAGGCATGTGTTCCATATATAGTCGTACGTGCTCGCAATGAGAAACTTGCACAACATCTTTTGTCCTACCAGCCGGTGGCAGCCGGGCCTCAAGGGAATCTACTGGATATTAAGGTACTCCTTTTAATAGAGTACCGGAGCAAAACATTAACACTCCGTGAACACATGTGATCCTCACATCACTACCATCCCCTCCGGTTGTCCCGATTTCTGTCACTTCGGGGCCATCGGTTCCGGACAGCGACATGTGTATACAACTTGCAGGTAAGATCAATAAACAATGAATATCATGATGAAACAATAACATGTTCAGATCTGAGATCATGGCACTCGGACCATTAAACTACCTAATATGACTACACATTATATACTCTAATAGGTGCGGCTACAGATCAACCACCGCTTCTTCGTTGGAGATAGTGCTCTAGAGGCAAATAGTAAGTAGTATTTATTTTATTATATCTCATTAGTTCATAATAGTTTTGTGTCATGCTATAACTATATCAATTGGAAACATTGATACACACGTGATATTGTAACCAAACCAGGATCCCTAGTGAGCATACACAAACAAGTTCATTGAGGTCAATCGATGATCGATGTTTCCCGATCATGGGCACACACGTCATTGACAATGAAGTCGTATCAGTAGGTGAATGATATGATGGAATTACTCAATACATAAATATTGTAACACAATCATGTCACTAAATTGAACGTTATGATGTTTATGTAAGCGTGAAGACATATATTCTTAGACCGTGAGATCATATATCATCGCTTTCACCAGAGGCTGCTCTGATTGCATCAAATGTCATTTCATGACAGGGTGATCATAAAGGTGTTCTCTGGTATTCCAAAGGATGTTGGAGATATGCCCAAGAGGCAATAATAAAATGGTTATTATAATATATCTTTGTGTTTATGATAAATGTTTGCATACCATGCTATAATTGTATTAACCGAAACATTGATATGTGTTATGTAAACAACAAGGAGTCCCTAGTAAGCCTCTTGTATAACTAGCTTGTTGATTAATAGATGATCGTGGTTTCGTGATCATGAACATTGGATGTTATTAATAACAAGGTTATGTCATTAGATGAATGATATAATGGACACACACCCAAATAAGCGTAGCATAAGATCACGTCATTAAGTTCAACTTGCTAATAGCTTCCGATACATAGTTACCTAGTCCTTCGACCATGAGATCATGTAAATCACTTATACCGGAAGGGTACTTTGATTACATCAAACGCCACCGCGTAAATGGGTGGTTATAAAGATGGGATTAAGTATTCGGAAAGTGTGAGTTGAGGCATATGGATCAAGAGTGGGATTTGTCCATCCCGATGACGGATAGATATACTCTGGACCCTCTCGGTGGAATGTCGTCTAATTAGCTTGCAAGCATATGAATAAGTTCATAAGAGACTACATACCACGGTACGAGTAAAGAGTACTTGTCAGGTGACGAGGTTGAACAAGGTATAGAGAGATACCGATGATCAAACCTCAGACAAGTAAAATATCGCGTGACAAAGGGAATTGGTATCGTATGTGAATGGTTCATTCGATCACTAAGTCATCGTTTAATATGTGGGAGCCATTATGGATCTCCAGATCCCGCTATTGGTTATTGGTCGGAGAGAAGTCTCAACCATGTCTGCATAGTTCGCGAACCGTAGGGTGACACACTTAAGGTTTGATGTCGTTTAAGTAGATATGGAAATATGGAATGGAGTTCGAAGTTTTGTTCGGAGTCTCGGATGGGATCCAGGACATCACGAGGAGGTCCGGAATGGTCCGGAGAATAAGATTCATATATAGAAGTCATTTTCTAGGTTTGAAAATGATCCGGTATTTTCTCTGGAAGGTTCTAGAAGGTTCTAGAAGAGTCCGGAAGAAATAAGCATGGAAGGTGGAGTCCCAGAGGGACTTCTGGAACTCCACCCACCTTGGCCGGCCAGCCTAAGGGAGGAGGAGTCCCAAGTGGACTCCTCCCCATGGTGGCCGGCCACCCCACCAAAGGAAAGGGGGGAGTCCCACTCCCCCTAGGTTTGGTCATATGGAAGGTTTTATGTTGGGGTCTTATTCGGAGACTTTTGACCTAATCCTTAGGGCTTCCACCTATATAAAGAGGGGAGGGGAGGGGCTGGCCGGCCAGACCAAGACCACCATGGCCGCACCCCCCAAGAGCCCCCCTCTCCCAGAAACCCTAGCGGTTCCCTTCTCCTTCTCTCTCCCACATAGCTTAGGCGAAGCTCTGTCGGAGATCTCCACCACCACCGCCACCACGCCGTCGTGCTGCCGGGATTCCGAGGAGGATCTACTACTTCCGCTGCCCGCTGGAACGGGGAGAAGGACGTCGTCTTCATCAACACCGAACGTGTGACCGAGTACGGAGGTGCTGCCCGATTGTGGCACCGTCAAGATCTTCTACGCGCTTTTGAAAGCGGCAAGTGATCGTTTACCGCAGCAACGAGAGCCTCCTCTTGTAGGCTTTGGAAATCTTCAAGGGTTAGTCTCGTTCATCCCCTCGTTGCTACCGTCTTCTAGATTGCATCTTGGCTTGGATTGCGTTCTCGCGGTAGGAAAATTTTTGTTTTCTATGCTACGAATCCCTACAGGTAAAAACATAAGTGTCCACTGAATATTTTTCATATAATATAGTGGGTACTGACAAATAAGGGGGTAAATAATTCAAGTTAATTAAATGCATTGTATTTATGAGTCTGAGTATTTAGAAGGTACCTCTTAGTCAATGACAATGGAGTCCAGCTCGAACAAATTACATCGGGTCACTTGATCCCTATGTTTCCAGATTCGAGCGACACACAATGATCTTCCATTGAAATCCCCGAGGTGATAGATCCTTCACCAAGGTTGTCTGCATGGCTACTCTTCTAGTGTCCATGTAAGAAGATATGTTAAGTAATGGTGGACATGAACGGTGGTACAAATAGAGGCTCCAGTAATGCAAAAACTAAATATAAATTGGTCAATTAAAATGGATGATAGCAAACAGGACAATCTAAAGTAAGGAATAAAAAACCATTAACTGATGGCAAATGATAGTTATTCTCTGCATTCAACTGTAAATATTACTATCCATGATTGTATAAATCAGATAATTTGTGAGCAAACCTTGTGATTCAGAAAGACCAAAGTAATACTAACTAAAATATGCAAATATGTCGTCGTTAGTTTTTTCGTAGACATACCTCGTCCACATTCAGTCACCGCGGGCGACCCAGGGCAGCAACCGAAACAGGGAGGCGTCAGTGAGGAGAAGATGGTGAGGCAGAGGTTGTCGGCCACGATGATGAACGCGGGAAGATGCAGGAAAATTGGCACGGAAGGCAGAGGTGCCACCGCGAGCGCAAGAATGGCCAAGAGATGCGCCAGAATTTATTCATGTTTTTATAGGCAGCTATATTGCTAGGATGTTAATGGGAAGTTTGGTTTCCATGTGCAAAAACAAAGCAGTCAGGGCCTCTGGTGTCAAAAGCTATCTCTAGGTTCTAAATTGAAAAGCAAGTCCCTGAATATAAGCAAATTTATAATGGAGGGTGCTTCCCCTTGTGGTTGTTTGGCAAGACGACATGCAGATGATTTGGAGCACACACACAGAACTTCCAATAGGGCTGGTAGGTCTATAATCCTTTGGATATAATAGAGTTCTGAAACAACAGTTTCAATCAGTACACACCTTAACATCCTGGCATTGGTTAGATAATATACTAACCAGTAATAGCACGGTCCAAAGAGCTTCACATATTGAAGTTCGGAATAATCCATCGAATCAACTTTAGGGGGAGAGGATATTTAATGTACCCTCAGACTACCATTTGGCTTCAAATTTTACTAAAATAAAATTTGACAACGGCAGCTAAAGGCCTTCAGCTGAGCATGGTGACCTCGTGCGGTTCGCCAAGTATGATCTGAATTTTCAGTAGAAGTTTGTTCCCAAAATATTTGAAACATACTTCCAATGAATAAGGCCTTTAAAAAAAAGTCAATATAAGGCACTTCGATTAATGCAGTAGCAGTTGTTGTTCCTGATGGATCAATTATTTTTCCTTGTAATGCTGATGGATTAGCTTGCTATCTATCAAGAACTAACACAATAAATATCAGTCCTATTCACCACATGCCCAGATGCTATGTACCTCTATGGCAACATTATACCAAACATGGCCAACCACCATGGAAAAAAAGAAGGGATTCAGAGAGAATTCTAGTGGACTCACATGGCATGCAAGGAACATCAATTGGCTGGCAAACACACACACATGAATGCCGCGTAGACTCCAGGTGCCACGCTGCTTAGTGAAATATCTCTACTGGAGCTCGGTTCTCTGAAAAGTATGAGCATTCAGAAAAAAAGACTGCATCAGTTACTTGTTTGATTCTGCAGCAGGAGGTATTGATGGAGCTTGCTTATACATTGAACTACGGACCTTCAGATACTTTGTCATGTCATCCCTCAATAGATGTCTTTGGGAGTTGCAGGGAACTTGCTTGGGATAAACAGCAGTATGGCCACCTCGTACTCGACACTGGGCAATGCAGTTTCCTGCGAATACAAGACAGATAAGCCACTGAGAAAATGCAAAAAAAAAACATACATGTACAATATATAGATATAGATGCCGGTGGACCTCTACATTCATCCATACAAATTAAATCTCATACTCCAGCTTCCTCCCTGTAAAGAACTGAACTATCACGCCATCACGGCAATAGAAATTGTATGGATTTACACATTTTGCACCTAGCTGCTTTCACATTTCACAAATGGTGAATCATCTGCTTCAAGCCTCTTTGGAGAAGGTTCAGCAGACATCAGATTGGCATTAGTTCGTTAATAACTCTTCATATAGCACACATAAGCAAAGTATAGGACTTGTCACACACATCACCTTTCGCAATTCTTTTCAAGACAATTAGTTCCAGGACATATCTCAGATTCACGTAATTAGTGAGACAGTTGAAATTAGGGAGCTCAATGAAACTATTTCAGTAGGATAAATATATGGTTTCACCTGCAAGGAAAAAATGGGAGTGTGCAAACAAACCTACTGACAAATCATCAGCGTTTTAACCAATATATTTCGCTGTCCGGTGAATCACCAGATTCTACAACCACTACAGCCCCAAGATTCACCCCTCCACATGTGTGACTCGCAGTACATGGGTGCTGTGCTACATCCAAATCAGTATGTGAGAGGTGAGACCTTAGCATCTTGCTAACACGTTCCAAACAATTATAACTAAGTTAATGGTGGGAAGAACATGTTTACATCCACATCATAATAATTGGCTCTACTTATAACTAAAACAAATTCCTGGGTTGTCTAAACTTCTAATAAAATGAGACCATGTTGTTCAGCACGGCTAGAGAGGACACGGAAAGCAGATTCTTAGAAAGCAAAGTAAAAGAAGAGCCTCCTAGGCTCCAAGGTCCTAGCCCTCTTGATTGATCTGCAAAGAAGAGACACTACAAAAACTTCAGTAAATCAATGAAAACATTGCAATCGAAGCATAAATATCTAGAGGTGCGTGTTTGACTAATTTCACACATAGATACACATGACGGCGCAGACCTCGTCGCGGCTGCAGTAGTTGCCGGAGCCCTGCAGCGCGACCGCCATCCACCAGCAATTGTGCGGCTTGCAGGCAGAAGCTCGACGCACAACGCACGGCCACCGCCGTCCCGCAGCACCGCCGCCTGGAGGAGCCGGAGCAGGCGCAGACACCGCGCCCCAGATCGGTGGCCGTGGAGACCTGCCTACTGCAGTCCGGAATGTTCACGTGCATTTACGGTCCGCCAAACCCAACGCCACCGGCAGCCTCCCGCGGTGCGGCGCGCTCAACTTAGAGCCATGGAGGCACGCACGAACATGGACAGAGTGCGCCCGTAGGCATCAACCGGCAATGATGCCACCGCGCCTCCTCCGGCCCATATGACGTCGGCGTCGTCGAGCTCTAGGGCCAGGTCGATGGGCATGTTGCGCACTGAGCGCCGATGCGCGGATACCATGGAGAAGGCTAGGCGCCGTCCAAGTGAGGAGCTCTGTCCGGGAAGCCGGTGTGCCTTGCAGATGGCTGCGACACCGGAGCGGGACCCGACCCCCACCACGGCCGCCGACACGAAGGAGATCGGCAACGGGAGCTCGCGGCTGGGGAAGGCTCGGCCTTGGAGAGATTGGGTAGGGGGGTCGAGCACGGAGGAGGCCATGTGGGAGCACAGGAGCACGTGTGGTGGAGGGCGGCGCTGCCGCCGATGTCTTGGTGTCGCCGGATGCGCAGTGGGGCGGGAGGTGAACGTCGAGGCGGATCCCCTTCTCGCCATCGTCGACGGACGCCAGGTCGGCGTCGGTGGTGGTGTGGGGAAGATCCTCGACATCTAATCCGTCGTGTTGAGTGGAGAGAGGAGAGGAAGATATCTGAAAATGTGTGTCGGTTGGAAACTTCCTGCGTCATCTAGATAGTCCACGTGGGGAGACAAAAGAAATAAAGGATGCCTAAAGCGGTGCTAGAGCTATGGACACACAGATAGAAGACCAATATTGATGGTACCCCGTACGTGGGTTCAAATGGGATCCAAAAATATTCTAGAGGAGCACCGAAAATGCACACAAAGGATTAGCAGCAGAAAGCCAACCATTCCAATAGATACGTGTCAGCTCAATGTTAATCCGAAAAAAAATTCAAAATTAGGAGAAAAATCGAAGTTGATCAGCTGTTAGTATAGTAATAATATATCCATGTTTGGAAAATAGTTCTCGCATTGGCTTCTCGAAACTACGTATAAGTTAAACTAAAAAATGTTCACGGGTAAAAAAAATTTATTTATCGCTAAGTTTGAAATAACATTCACGAGTTCAAGAAAATATTTACCGATTTGAAAATTAATGTATTACCCAAAAAATAGTAGAAAAGGAATAGAAAGTAGAGTGAATTCCACTTTTTACCTTTTAATTTTGCGTTTGTGACACTAATACCCCATAGAGTAAAAATTCGTGTAGATTGACCATTTTAAAAGCCCCGAACCCTTTTTTGTGTATGTACATTGGGCAAGGTGTTATGTGATAATTGGGATCCAAAAATATCAAAACGATAATGTTGAATGAAATATGAAATATAAGGATTAAAAAAGTTTGAACATAATCATCCATTAGGCCCTCTCATATTTACATATTTTATCGCTCCACATCCACATATGAATGCCTATCATATCTGACATTAACAAGCAAAATGCTAAGTTAAGGCTAAACAACGTTTAAAGTCTCAATTAGCATTTTGGCAGAAGTTCCACTAAACAGGGTAATATGTGTCACATGCAGAACTAAAGAAGAAAAGGTGGAATTCAATCTAGAAAATAATAATAAAAGGTGAAAAAGACACAAATGGGCTATGTCAAATTGAAGTTGTAAATTAGGAGAGGAGGATGGAGAAGAGGATTAGGTGCAATCCCCAGCCTTTGGTGTCTCATTAAACGTGAAATATTCTTCAGTGGTAGGCGACGTTTCCGTCGACAGCGAGACGTCTGTGGTGACTTCGTCAATCTCAATATCCGTCGAATGAAGTTTGTTGGACGCAGTCTCTCGAATTACGTGCAATCATCTACAACCTTCATCCCAAGGCTTAAGGCTTACATTTTTTTGAAAAAGTCAAAGCAAGTAAAGTTTGACCAAAATTTTAGAATAATCTATTAATAAATATGATATTTCGTAGATAGCACATGAAAATATATTTCATTATCTATCTAATTTTGTATTTAACATGTTAATGATTTTTTATAATAATTTAGTCAAACTTAACATAATTTGACTTTCTAAAAAAATATAGACCTTAAACCTTGGGCTGAAGGTAGTACTAACTAGAAATAAATCAAAGTCCACCCCTCCCCTCCATGGTCTCTCTCCTCCTCACCGCCCTGTGCCCCTTTCGGATTCGTCTGCCGACTCCCTGATCGACTCCGACCTCCAACCTGGCTCGGATCCAACGCGGCTCTCAACCCCAGTCCCCAAATCGACCGTGCTCAGCTCGGCATCAACCACAGTCCCCAAATCGCTTCGCCGTCCATCGCCGTTCCTGTTCTGTTGTCGCGTCGCTGCTCTCTCAACCCCGTCCGCAGTCTTGACAATCGGTAAGCCTTTTCTCATCCACTGATTGGATTAATCCCACTGCATTCCACAAATTTTGGATCTTTGCCGGTGCACACTATGGCACGCCATCTAGATCGATCCCCTTCCCCATCTCGCCTTCACAAATACACTCACACTCATCTTCTGATTTATCCCCGAATTCATAGGTAATAATGCACTGAAACGTAACAAAAGTGGCCTTCTGTTTCATGGCGTTGCTACAACTTTAGCGTTTATGAACTGATTCTTCTTATCTGGTCGTGAGGGATAGTAGAACCTAGAAACGGCATTGAACAAAAATGACGACTTTATGGACTGATTCTTCTTATCTGGTCATGAGTGATAGTACAACATAGAAACACTCTGTTGTAGTTTATTTACATTTGTTCTGGCCTTCCAGGTTCATGTGCCCGATATATTTATAGCTAACCTGGCATCATTTTTCTGCAGAATGAAAATGGACAGCCATATAACGCGCACAAGTAAAAGGCTGAGGTGTTGCTATTACGAACCAGTCATTAAGAAAACCAGAGCAAAGGTTCATCTTGTGGACCTTTCTGAGGATCTTCTGTCTGTGGTTCTATCAAAATTACCGATAAAGGACGCAGTGAGAACTGGTCTTCTGTCAAGTAAATGGAGGCACATGTGGAGGGGTTCCTCCAAACTGAAATTCGATGGTATCACTGTGTGCGGCAGCGGTGTGTTTGGGCGACAAGAGTACACTCAGAAATTCAATTACAATGTTAATGCAGTCATGCAGCAGCATCGATGCATGGTTGTTGACGAGCTGGTGATCAAATTTGGATTCGACAGCAGGCTAGTGGATCATGTCAATACTTGGGTTGGTTTTGCTGTATCATCACGGACGAAGAGTCTTGCCCTTGATTTAGCACCAGCCAACTTCATGGGCCGTACTGATCAGTACAAATTTCCTATCGAGCTTTTAGACAAAGGAAGCATATTTCGGCTTCGTCATCTTAGACTAAGCTTTACATCATTCGAACTACCCCCTCAATTCATTGGTTTCCCGAATCTGACAACACTTGACTTGCACATGTTACGTGTCACTCGGAAGGATCTTCAAGATATGCTGTCAAATTGCGTTAATCTTGAGTGGCTCAGTATGATTAGATGCCATTTGAATGATGAGCTGACAGTAGCTCGTCCATTGTCAAAGCTACTCTACTTAAGTGTAGCGCACTGCAACATAACCAAGATAGTACTCAATACTGTGAAACTCAAAACTTTCATGTTCTATGGGCGTCTGTATCCTATTGACCTTGGGTGTGCTCCAGAACTGAAACACGCGTTTCTTGAGTTCTATTCGTCTGTAACGCTTGAGCATGCTTTGACTGTACTTCCCAAAGTTATTTCAAGTGTTCAAGATCTGACATTGCGTGCTACTTTTCCACTTAAGGTTTGTTGTCTCACACTTGCATCAGTATCTAAGTTGTTTTATCAGTTCTCTCTCTTAATGACCATTTATTATCTACTATTCAGATGCCCTTGCTGATGGAAACCCCGTGCAAGTTTTCCCAGTTGAAATATTTACATTTGTGGTTGATTCTAAGACATGAAGAAGCTAGCAACATTCTTTCTTTGGCTTCTTTTTTGAGGGCTGCTCCTTACGTTGAAAAGTTAGAGATGCATGTAAGTATTCCACTCGCTTCTTTCTGCTAGAACAAGATTGATTAGTTTACTATGAATTATGCCTCTCATCATGTTTCTTGTCTCAAACTTTTGCAGTTTAGCGTTTATGATTCCATGCATGAGGTCTCGAAGCCTATCAAGAGCCTTCCACGGTGTCCACATAATTATCTGAAGAACCTGCATATTACAGGATTTTCAGGAACAACAGGGCAACTTGAGTTTCTTGTGCATGCTGTTGAAAATGCCCCGCTCCTGAAGATGCTGACGATTAAAGGTGCTGACTTGACCGGTTGTGATCTGGATCACATAGGGAAAAGAAGGTTCTCTTTTCAGTTTCGAGAATTGGAGAGAGTGTATCTTCGTGGAATCATTTCACCGAATGCGGAGCTCCGTATTATTTAGCCTCGGAAGGGTGATTCAACCGTGCGAAATGTTTAGCGGCACTTCTATGTGCAACAACTTGCATGTATAATTCTGTAGCAAGTAGTATGTCTGAGTGCACAACTCATTCCTTCGCATAACTTTCGTTGAAGAGAAGGTACTTATGTGTATGTAATCATATATTGTGAGGGAAAAGTACATGTTACACCCTCTAAGGAATTCTCTCTGTTTAGTTTCTTTTGGCTCAGATCATCTCCTAACTGAAAACTTATGGTCCACTTGACTTCCTAAACCAGGATTCCTGCTGTAATGGCTGGGATTTGCTCCCAAATCTCGCCGTGTTCCCATATACATATGGGCATTTTAGTTCAATTCCATCTGTTGTATAATTCAGATTCAATGTTTCATAACTACATACCCATCTAGTACCTGAAAGAGGGAATGAGTCCTACGTTTAAATTCTCCATTGAAGGATTTGAAAAGCCAATCTCCTAAACTGGAATCCTATTCTCAGACACACATTACCAGGCAACAGCGGTCAAAATTCAGGCAAACAAAAATCCCATCGCATGATCGATTGCCAGAATCCTACTGTATTCGAATCAGAGAACTAAATCAGCCAGGGAAGCGAGAGCATACTGTCGAGTCGCTTCACCTCGCTCTGCCAATGGCTGATCTCGTTGGCCAGCCATTTGGCCTGGCCGACTTTAGCCTCAAGAAGGGCAGGGTCTTCCACGAGATGAAGAAGCCCGCCCTGCGCGAGAACTTGCCTGACTCCCTGAGCCTCTCTCAGCGCCATGTCTGGCGAAACGCGTACCCGCACCTCCACGCCGGCGAACGCAGCGGCGACCGCCTTGTCGGCGTCCTCCCGCGTGCAGACGGTCTCCAAGTGGGACGTGGGCTCCAGCAGCACCTGCAGCGGAGGAGGTGGCAACGTCGGTGGCAGCGGAGTAGCCTCACGCTCCGAGAGGGGAAGCGGCGGAGGAGGCAGGCGCAGGCCCAGGCTTGCGCCTAACTCTGCCAAGAACGTCTCCGCCGCCTCCTGGTTCTTCACCCGATTGATCTCGTCCAAGTCGGCCCCGAGCCGAGGAGGACTAGGGGCCAGCGGCGAGCGTGCGGAGCCGCCGTCCTCGCCACGGCCCACGGGCAGTAGGTCGGAGACGATCTTCTTCCTTGTCGACAGAAGGGCCGCCGTTCCCGGCCTCGAGACCCGGGGAACCAAAGGAACCGCCGCCGCCACCACGGCCCAGGGCACCGTCGTCGAGGGACGCGCCGCCGTTCCCGGCCTGGAAGGCGCTCGCGAACGTTCTTGGGTATGGCCTGCCGTTGAAGAAGTGGGTCCGCAGGCGGCGGGCGCGCTGTTCGGTGACCTCCCTGACCGCCGCCTTGAACAACGGTGTCTCGACCACCCGCGGCTGGCCTGGTGGCGGCGAGCGCCTCTGCTGGCGCCGGGGAGAGCCCTTCACGCGCACCATTGCTACTCTGTTTCTTGGTTTCTTGGGTGGGGGATTTTGCGGTAAACCAACCGCCGAGGCTTGTAACTATACCGTTGATGCTAGGGAAATTAGGAACACGGGCCCTTTTCTTGATGGGTGGAGGTGTTTGGGCCTCATGGGCTTTCGATCTTCTGGACCTTATATATTTTAGCTGAAGACATATCCATCTCATCATCTCATCGTTTACAGTTCCCTCAAAAAAAAAACCCATTGTTTGTATAAGCCGGGTTATTACGCCTTTTTTAGATTTTAGACAGTCCTTTTTTATTCAGTCCTTACAGAATCTACAAGGCCTGTCTCACGCATGAAACACATTTGGAATTGGTAACACAATCTGTTGTTGCCTTTGGTGTGGAGAACAATGAAATTAAGTTTAACTTTTTGAACTAGGTTCGACACAACTAATTTGGTGGTTCCGAGGATGGCATGTATGCATTTAAATAGTTCTACTGAGATATGCGAAATGATCCTCATAAAAAATGTGAATCTGATGCGCTAAAGTTACACTTGTTTTCCTTTTTGCTGAGAGAGAAAGCTAAAGAATGGTTGTTAGCATTATCTAAGGGCACTATAACTTCATGGAAAAATTGTCGCAATATACTTATGACTAAGTTTTTCACACCTGTTAAAACTATGCAACTACGTTCTAAGATTATAGGCATTATACAACAACATCGCGGGCCACTAGTGCTTGCGTGGTAGAGAATTAAGGAGTCCGTAGAAAACTGTCCTAACCATGGGATGGAAGAATGGCTAATACTTCACTTATTTTTATCATGCACTTAATCCCATGTCTAAGTCTATGCTTGACACTACAGCCGGAGGCATATTCATGATAAAGGAGATAAAGTATAGCGGCAAAACTGCAAAATGATATGTAAGATAACTACTCCGAGTGGCATGTGGAAAGATCCCGCACAAGAAAGTTGAACTCCGTCACCGAAGAAAAGAATGAAGACCTTACAACAAAAGTAGATGAACTTATAATATTGTCAAAGGCAAACCTCAAGTTAATGCCATTACTAATGCTAAGTTCCGGGAAGTAGATTTTGTAGCTCGCAATAATTTTAGCCCTCCATCAAGGAGTCAAAACCGTGGCTCGAATTTCCAAAATCCATATCATAACCTTGCAGAGTTCCCAACTATTACAACAACAAGGGTAACAATGGTAACCTCCAATCACTAGAAGATTCTGTTAAAACTTTTATGGGAGCTCAAACATTGCAAAATAATCTTGTTATTAAAATGATTGTTAATCATGAAACTAGCTTAATGCAACTATCTAAGCAAGTTTCTTTTATGAAATCTGATCTGCGGGATAAAACAAGGACCGTGGAGGCATAATTGGCCAAGATAGCTGAAAGCCAAACACTAGTCCTTAATGATTTAATATCCAGGAACACATGAGCCTAATTCAGTTCTAGATCTTAAAATGATGAGAAGTAGTGTTGATGATGATATGCCATAAGAGCTAGACTATAGCTATGCCCCCGCACCCGACTATAGCGTGGATGATCTAGTGAAATGATCACTTTGAAGAACCATAATATTGAAGGAGATAATGAAGGCGTGTACCAACACTTTATTAATCAAGTTGCTATCAAGGTATGTGAGCTCGAAATGGATTAAAAGAAATTATCTGAAAAACTTACTGATAAGCTAGATGATATCTTTGAACCAACTGGAAAAATTAATGTTGGACTGAATGAGATTGATGCACTATGTGATCTTAGTGCAAGCGTTACTACAATTCCTAAAAGTTATTTTGATAGACTTAATAAAGGTACATGAGCTTGAATTGGATTACAAGTTGTAGGCATCTCAAGGAAAATATAGTTGTGCAATTAAAGAATGTCCATCACTTATTGATCTTGTTATTGTTGATATGCTTGAACCTCCCATAGCATCATAGCAACTATCAAACTTGGTATGCCATTTTTTTAATAACTGTGGAAGTCTTGATTAATCTACACAGAGGAAACATGAGGTTTGAATTACCCTTGCAAAAACCTTTTCACTACAACACGACAGGCGTGACCTGGTGAACGGGTAGTTTGAGCGACTAGAGGGGTGAATAGGCGCTAGTTAATTTTTAGACCTTTTCAATTCTAAGGAAAGTGCAAGAAAGTAAAGATAATTTAAAGGCAGGTGAATACTAAATGATGCAAAGCACAAAGTAAGACAACAACAACAACAAGGCATGGGTAACAAGAAATGGAAACAAGTAAAGGAGCAAGGGTGAAGGGAACGATACAACCAAGTGGAGACGCGAGATGAGTCTATGTTTCCCGTAATTTCTTCCCAAGGGAAATACATCTACATTTCGAGAGGTGGGCACCGCTAAGGACACCTACCGCCACAAATGTGTCACCTTCTTCTCCGGTGAGTCCACCACCAAGGTGAACCCACTTCTCCACTAAGATTGCCAATCGAGGTGTCAAGGCCTTCACACAAGGTTGGGGCAGATCTCCACAACTCAATTGGAGGCTCTCATCGCCTTAAAGAATTAGTACACACACCAAAGCTAGCTTCATGGTGGCATCTCAGGAAGTATCCCCACCAAGGGTTTCTAGGGTTACAAGTTCCACTACAGAATAATTGAGGGAATTCAAAATTTCTTAGGTAGATAGGTAGATCAGTCCCTCTTATTTCGATTCCCGAATAATTAGGTTGAATTTTTAGCTAGAGAGGGGGATCCACGGAGTTTAAGATCAACAACAATGGATGAGAGTTAGTCTTCAAAAAATACATCAGGTTGGGGAAGAAGAAGCCTTTATAAAGGCGATACTCATATGCCTATTACACCTATTGGGGGGCATTCCAGAGTAGTGGGGGACGAACATTCCGAGATGGGGTGCAAACATCGTGAGACTGAGTTACTTGACCATACGATTATAGACACCCCCCTAAACTTGGAATATCCGGCCAGTTTCTGTCCCCCTATTGTGGGGTGGCAAGTTCCTAGTGGGGGTGTGATACGTCCAAAACGTATCTACTTTCCCGAACACTTTTGCTATTGTTTTGCCTCTAATTTGTGCACTTTGGATGCAACTAACACGGACTAACGCTGTTTTCAGCAGAACTGCTCTGGTGTCTCGTTTTTGTGCAGAAATCCAACTTTCGGGAAAATCCTCGGAATTTATGCAGAAGGCCCTATTTTCCTAGAATAATGACGGAGCCAGAAGGACAATTAAGGTGGAGGCCCGAGGGCCCCACACCATAGGGCGGCGCGGCCTGTGGGGCCCGCGCGGCCCTGTGGTGTGGCCCCCTCGGCCGGCCTCCGACGCCCTCCTTCGGACTATTTATCGGCCTCGACCTAAAAACGCACGGGGAGAAGTCGAAGTCGCCAGAAACCCTCCAGAACGCCGCCACATCGCGAAACTCCGTCGCGGGAGCCAGAAGTCTCCGTTCTGGCACTCCGCCGGGACGGGGAATTGGAGGAGATCATCACCGCCATCACCGCCAACGCATCTACATCAACCAGCCATGTTTCCCCCATCCATGTGTGAGTAATTCCCCCGCTGTAGGCCGAAGGGGATGGTAGGGATTGGATGAGATTGGTCATGTAATAGCATAAGATTGTTAGGGCATAGTGCCTAGTGTCCGTAGTTGGTACTTTGATG
Source organism: Lolium perenne (assembly GCF_019359855.2). Lineage (NCBI taxonomy): Eukaryota > Viridiplantae > Streptophyta > Magnoliopsida > Poales > Poaceae > Lolium > Lolium perenne. The sequence goes on from NC_067250.2 coordinate 35,789,163, forward strand.
ATATTGTTGCAACTTGTTATGCTTAATGCTTGTCACTAGGGCCCGAGTGCCATGATTTCAGATCTGAACATGTTATTGTTTCATCATGATATTCATTGTTTATGGTCTTACCTATAAGTTGTATACACATGTCGCTGTCCGGAACCGATGGCCCCGAAGTGACAGAAATCGGGACAACCGGAGGGAATGGTAGTGATGTGAGGATCACATGTGTTCACGGAGTGTTAATGCTTTGCTCCGGTACTCTATTAAAAGGAGCACCTTAATATCCAGTAGTTTCCCTTGAGGCCCGGCTACCACCGGCTGGTAGGACAAAAGATGTTGTGCAAGTTTCTCATTGCGAGCACGCACGACTATATATGGAACACATGCCTATTGATTGCTTTGTACTTGGACACCGTTTTATTATTATCTGCAAATGCCCTGCTATGATTGTTACATGAGTTTCTCTCATCCATGCAACGCCCGTTCATCCGTCCCCGTGCCTACGTATTTTTAATCCTGCTGTTTACTAAAATCACTATCGCTGTCTTTGTTACTCGTCGCTGTTATTTCACTACTGCTACTGCTATAAAACTGTTACTACTGATAAACTCTTGCGAGCAAGTTTGTTTCCAGGTGCAGCTGAATTGACAACTCCGCTGTTAAGGCTTCCAAGTGTTCTTTGTCTCCCCTTGTGTCGAATCAATAAATTGGGTTTTACTTCCCTCGAAGACTGTTGCGATCCCCTATACTTGTGGGTCATCAAGACTATTTTCTGGCGCCGTTGCCGGGGAGCATAGCTTTATTTGGAAGTTCACTTGGATTAATATTGTTCGCTGCAAATTCTCCATCATGGGTAAACCTCGCGATACTAAGATCGCCATATTACCATCCACTGCAAGAAAAGGTACAATTCTGAGTACCTCCGCTACACTTGATTCACCATCTGTGATTGATAAACTTGTTTCACCGCCACATGCTTCACATGCGGGTACTTCTGCTGAATCTGAAAACTCTCATAATATTGATAATATTTCTGCTGTGCTTGATAATAGTGGTTCATTGGGATCTTTTCTAGATGCTACAATTGCTAGGTCTAGACAAATTGAAAATACTGAAACTCCTAATGCTACTACACCTGTTAATTCACCTGAACTTGATTATTTTAGTGATGATCCTGATGAAGATTATGTGGAGCTTAATGATGATTTTATTGAAAAATGCAATGCTACTACTGATGCAAGAAAAATTAAAAAGTTGCTTGCAGAACATGCTGTTAGATATAAACTGTCTCCTGATCCTAAATTTGCCACATCTCCCATAAACATTAAGGATAAAGATTATGATTTTTCTCTTGATCTATCTCATATAGCTATTGTTGAGAAAACACCCTTTTGTGGTACTGAAAAAGAAAGTGCTGTTGAACACATGACTGAGTTATCTACTCTAAGTAGCTTGTTTTCTGATGATGTCAAGATGCGTACTTACTTTGTTGCTAAAATCTTTCCATTCTCATTAAAGGATGACGCTAAAACTTGGTATAATAATTTGCCACCTAATTCTATTAAAAGTCCGAAAGAATTGCTTGATGTTTTCTTCCGTAAATACTTTCCTGCTAGTGCTCAACATATTGCTTTGCAGAGAATTTATAATTTTGATCAGGGAGATGAAGAGAAATTGCCTGAGGCTTGGGCGAGATTTTGCTCTCTTATTAGAGCTCGGCCTGACCATGATTTGGAAAAGCATGATTTACTTGATATATTTTATAGTGGACTAACCATTGAGTCTAGGGCATACCTGGATAGTTGTGCTGGTTGTGTTTTCAGTAAAAGAACTCCAGACGACGCTGAAGAATTATTGGCTAAAATAAGCCGGAATCATGATGATTGGACTACGCCTGAACCAACTCCAATGCCAATATTGAAGAAGAGGGGTTTAATTAAATTGAATGATGATGATATGAGGGAAGCCAAGAAGTCTCTCAAGGAGAAAGGTATTAAATCTGAAGATGTGAAGAATCTACCTCCTATAGAAGATATATGTGAGATAATTCCCCCTTCATCTATGATTGAGGTAAACTCCCTTCAACGCTTTACTAGGGAAGATATTCCGTATTCGAAACCTCCTGCACAATGCTTAGATGAGTTTGATAATTATATTGTTAAGCAAGAAAATTTTAATATGAGAGTAGAGAATCATTTAATGGAAAATTCTCGAGCTATTTATGAATTGCATGATATTGTAGAGAGAACCTCCAATGATGTTAAGATGCTTGTTAAACATTTTCATATGATTCAAACTCAAATTGATCAACTCACTAAAGTGCAAAATGACTTGTTAGGGAATAATTCTAAAGAGAAACATGCTTATGAAGTAACAACTAGAGGTGGTGTCTCTACCCAGGATCCTCTATATCCTGAAGGGCATCCCAAAAGAATTGAACAAGATTCTCAACACATTGATCCTAGTGCTCATTCTAAGAAGAAAAAGAAGAAGAAACATAAAAATGTTGTAGAATCCTCTGAACCTGCTAATGATCCTAATAGTATTTCTATTTCTGATGCTGAAACTGAAAGTGGTAATGAACATGATAATAATAATGATAATGATAAGAATGATACTCCTGATAAAGAAGAGGTTGAAGAAGAACCTGAAAAGCATGCTAAAAATAAAAAGTATACTAAAGAAGACTTTATTGCTGAGAAACATGGTAATGAAAGAGAACCTTGGGTGCAAAAGCAAATGCCTTTTCCCGCTAAAAAACTAAAATCAAAGGAAGAAGAACACTATAATAAATTTTGCGATTGGATGAAACCTTTATTCTTGCAAATCCCTTTGACTGATGCTATTAAATTGCCTCCTTATTCAAAGTATATGAAAGATATTGTTACTAACAAAAGGAAAATCCCCAATGAGGAAATTTCCACTATGCTTGCTAATTACTCTTTCAATGGCAAAGTTCCAAAGAAGTTGGGCGACCCAGGTGTACCTACTATTCCTTGTTCTATCAAGAATAATTATGTTAAAACTGCTCTATGTGACTTGGGAGCCGGTGTTAGTGTTATGCCTTTTTCTCTTTATAAGAGACTTTACTTAGATAAGTTGATACCTACTGATATATCTTTGCAAATGGCTGATAAATCTACTGCTATTCCTGTTGGTATATGTGAGAATGTTCCTGTTCAAGTTACTACTAACTGCTTGATATTAACTGATTTTGTTGTGTTGGAAATGCCTGAAGATGATAATATGTCTATTATTCTTGGGAGACCTTTTCTTAACACCGCAGGGGCTGTTATTGATTGCAATAAAGGAAAGGTTACTTTCAATGTTGATGATAGGGAGCATACCATTTATTTTCCCAAGAAGATTGAGAAAGCGTGTGGAGTTAATACTATTTCTAATGTGAGAACAATCAAAGTGGGAACTATTGATTGTCCTATATATGAGCCTAAAGAAGAATATCAAACTCTCGTGATTGGATCCATATCAATACAATTCAAGGTAACACGATTGATTTGAGGTTTATTTCTTCTTATGCTATGTAAAATTTATTTGGTGGCAAGACTTGATCAACATTGTTAACGAATACTTTTCATATGCATAGAGGAGGTAAACAACATCTCTTTCTTCCTCCACTTGCTCTAGTTGCTGTAGCATTTTTAATTTGCAAAGTTCCTTAGTTATTTGGAGATTTCAAAAATTTTCCTGGCCAGTAATAATAAACTAAATACCCAGAAATGTGCATTTTTCAAAGTTTTCAAAAATTCACAAAAATTATACCGTTGGTCCTATTTTTCGATGAGGCACCTGGGAGCACCAGAGGATGACCTGTGGGGCACCAGAGGGCGCCAAACCACAGGCCGGCGCGGCCAAGGTGGTGGCCGCGCCACCATGTGGTGTGGGCCCCTCCTTGCCCCACTTTGTCATCTCTTTCTCCTAGCACCTTCTCTCTCCCGAAAAAACTCGTACCAAGTTCCTCTCACTCGCGTTTTTGCTCCAGAGCTCCAGATTTCTCGATCTCTTTGCTCAGCCCAGATTTCTTGCTGAAATTTGGCACATTTGCTCCTTGGTATGTGACTCCTCCACCCATCCAAGTAGAATTTTATTTGGTTGAGTATATCTTGAATATTTTGCTGCTGTAGGTAACATGTTTAGTGAGCTTGCATGCTTGTTCTAAGTGGTAGAAACTAGTTTTGATGCATGATTAGTACTCTAGCAAGTCCCTATGGTAGTTTCCCTTGATTATATGTCACCAAATCAAATTTTATATCACTTGTTGAAAATTTCAGAGAAGCTATGAAGAAGTTCAACTTTGGAGAGTTGTTCAAGAAAGGGACAACCAGCACCGGGAGGCCTTCTAGGGCCGCCACCCGGATTAGGCGATCATATAATGAGGACATCATCGCGCCTAGCTTCGCGCCCGAAGAGGACAACGGTGCTCCTAATGCTTCGTCTTTTCCATGCTATGATTTTCTAAGGAATGCAGGGATATTGGAGGATTTCTTCACCCTTGTCAACAGGGCAGGGTTAACCACCTATGTGGGAGATGAAAGGGAGCAATACTACATGCTCACCAAAATCTTCGTCGAGAGTTTCAAGTTCGACAACAAACAATATGAGCCGACGGTTGCATTCAAGATCTATGGTAATCCTGTTACTATGAAATTGGAGGATTTTTGTCGTGCATTGGATATTGTCCCTGTAGGTACAGCAAGTAGGATTGATGACAACCCCCGGGACTTGTTGGAGCTCTATCGAGGGATTACCGATGATGATTGTCGCACCATTCAGCGTGGCAAGATAAGGAACATTCAACTCCCCGCCATTAAGTATTTTGCATACTATATTGCTACTAGCATTCTTGGTAGGGAGAACACTAGCAACATTTCTAGTTACCATCTTGCTTTCTTGAATATTGCACTTACTGGTCAGACATCTTATCACCTTGGTGCTCTTATTGCTCGCCGCCTGACTAACAGGGGGCCTATTTTTGGAGGAACTATTGCGCTGCGCGTTTTAACATATCTAAGTCTTCCTCTTGATCCTAATGATGTGCCATTGGCCCCTAGGAAACTTGATATTGCTGCTATGAAGAGTCATCATTTTGTTACCGCTGATTCTACTTTAGATAATATGGTCTATAGAATGTTGTTTTCTGACGGGGATGAGAAGGAAATTCCTCTTCCCCAACCAGGTTTGTTCAGTATTGACAGGCAATCATGGTCGTGCACTAAGGAGGAAGTAGATGAACATTTGAAGATAAAAGACTTCCACCAGCAACATGACTCCGAGGACGCCGGGGCCTCCTACGACCACACCGTCACGTATCCGGGTGCTTCTTCTAGCACATACCCGGAATACGATCCATCTTCGTCATACTACGGAGACACTACCTCATGGGATCGATGGGATTGAACTCCACTTAGGCCAAAAGCCTAAGCTTGGGGGGAGGTATACCGGCATCACTCATTCTTTGCATATTATGGTTGCTGGATACTTGTACATACTTGTTTTGTTCGTTTGAGTGGTTTTCTAATGAGAGGAAGATGATATTTGGGGAAGTGCTGCCTGAAAACTGATTCTGGAATGTTACCGTAAAAATTCTCAAAAATAGCCAGAGCGTCATTTTGAGCTGCCAATTTTTGTGCAGGTTCCCCAGGTAGTTATCTAACTTTCATTAGTTGAACACTTTTCGAGCTGAGCAACGTAAGATTTTTGTAAAAATCGATTTCTGTACTGCTGTCAGGTTTTGGCAGATTTCTGTCGTCCTGCTGTTCTGTGTTTCTTCTAGTTTGCTATTTCTTGTTTTTGTTTTATTTCCTTCCCAAAACACAAAAAGATCAAAAATATTTCTGTTGTTTCTCTTCACCATTTGTTTGCTTTGGTTTCTTGCATTTGTTTCGCTTTATTTGCTATTGCTAGTTTGTTACAAGAAAACCCAAAAAGATTTTGCTTTGTTTGTTTCCTCTTGTTCTTGTTCTCAAATTCGAAAACACCAAAAATATTTCCTGTTCTTCCTTGGTTTGTAAAGTTCTTTATGAGTTCAATGGTCTTCGGTGGCTGGAGCGTGGTTTTCATTTCATATTATCCAAGCTACACACGTGAAAAGGCAATAATGACGATCTACGACAATCTGATTGTGGTGAGAGGCTGGTATGAACTCTATTTGTTTTCATTTTTGTACATATACTCATCCATGTGAGCATGCTTAGTTGGTTCATGTGAGGTATATGTTATTTGAGAAAGTCTAGTAGTTTATGATCTCTCATGTTTAGCTCCAATCTATTAATATGAGTAGCATGTCATGGATGTTTGCTTGCATTGTATTATTCATAAGTAAGTATGGCATTGTGGTATCCTCCTCTGAATAATTCATCTATATCGACTTGGCACATGCTCACGCATGCATATGACTGAACAAAAAGTCAATTAAGCCTCGATGATCTATATTGCTTCAGAGTTCTTGTATCACTTTTATGCCTCCGTTAATTTATTTTACCGCAAGCATGATTATGACAGTTACTGCTCTCTTGATTTGTCGCTCCCTAGTCTATTGCTAGCCTTCACTTGTACTGAGCGGGAACGCTGCTCGTGCTTCCAAATACATGAAAACCAAGTTATTCCAGAGTGTCCACCATAAATACCTATGCATGGCATTTCAAACCATTCCAAGTAAATTCTCATGCGCTACCTTTAAAACCTTCAAAATGCTTCCCAATTTGTGTTTATGTTTCATAGCTCATGAGGAAGTATGTGGTGTTTAGCTTTCAACCTTGTCATTTACTTTTTACGGACTCTCATATGGACTAGTGGCACATCCGCTTATCCAATAATTTTGCAAAAAGAGCTGGCAATGGGATTCCCAGTCCCGAATTAATTAACTTAATAGACACTCCTCCATGGTTTGTGATTGTTGGACGGCACCCGAAGGATTCGGTTAGCCATGGCTTGTGTAAGCAAAGGTTGGGGGGAGTGTCATCATCATAATAAAACTAAAATAAAAAAGGGGCACTCCTTCATGGTATGAGATTGTTGGCAGGCACCCGAGGATTCGGTTAGCCATGGTTTGTGTAAGAAAGGTTGGAAGGAGTGCCAAATAAATATGCAATAATTCATGGGAGCCGCTCTTGAAAGTCTGGTTGGCGAGGTAGTTGGTGTACCCATTACCATTCGTTGACAACAACAAACACCTCTCAAAATAATTTTACTCCTGTCTTTATAAAAATGAAAAGCTCTAGCGCATGTTAATCCCTCGCTCTCCTCTGCGAAGGGTCAATCTTTTACTTTTATGTTGTGTCTCCATTATTTCTTTGAGCACTATCTTGAGAGCACAACTGTCATTCTTAGTATAATATGCTTATCTCAAAATATGATTGATTGTGGTATAACTTTGATGCATTTATCTTTTGACAATCACTACTTCTAGTCTTTCTATGAACTCCAGAGGTGCCCGGGCATTTATGTTTTGCCAATCAAATACAGGCAAGCGAGATACCACTTTATCATACTCTCTTATGAACATTGCAATCCTGCTTATATACATGATTCATGATGCTTATTATTAATTGTTGGTACCTCTCCATGATTGACATAGCTGTTAGATGATCTTATTTGCATGTATCTCATTATGAATTGCTTAAGTATTAGCCATAGCATGAGAATATATACATCATATGAGCAAATGTGTTCGTGAAAGTTCTTTTATCGCTCAGTTGTTAACTGAATTGCTTGAGGACAAGCAATAAGCTAAGCTTGGGGGGAGTTGATACGTCCAAAACGTATCTACTTTCCCGAACACTTTTGCTATTGTTTTGCCTCTAATTTGTGCACTTTGGATGCAACTAACACGGACTAACGCTGTTTTCAGCAGAACTGCTCTGGTGTCTCGTTTTTGTGCAGAAATCCAACTTTAGGGAAAATCCTCAGAATTTATGCAGAAGGCCCTATTTTCCCAGAATAATGACGGAGCCAGAAGGACAATTAAGGTGGAGGCCCGAGGGCCCCACACCATAGGGCGGCGCGGCCCAGGGGGGCCCGCGCGGCCCTGTGGTGTGGCCCCCTCGGCCGGCCTCCGACGCCCTCCTTCGGATTATTTATCGGCCTCGACCTAAAAACGCACGGGGAGAAGTCGAAGTCGCCAGAAACCCTCCAGAACGCCGCCACATCGCGAAACTCTGTCGCGGGAGCCAGAAGTCTCCGTTCTGGCACTCCGCCGGGACGGGGAATTGGAGGAGATCATCACCGCCATCACCGCCAACGCATCTACATCAACCAGCCATGTTTCCCCCATCCATGTGTGAGTAATTCCCCCGCTGTAGGCCGAAGGGGATGGTAGGGATTGGATGAGATTGGTCATGTAATAGCATAAGATTGTTAGGGCATAGTGCCTAGTGTCCGTAGTTGGTACTTTGATGATATTGTTGCAACTTGTTATGCTTAATGCTTGTCACTAGGGCCCGAGTGCCATGATTTCAGATCTGAACATGTTATTGTTTCATCATGATATTCACTGTTTATGGTCTTACCTATAAGTTGTATACACATGTCGCTGTCCGGAACCGATGGCCCCGAAGTGACAGAAATCGGGACAACCGGAGGGAATGGTAGTGATGTGAGGATCACATGTGTTCACGGAGTGTTAATGCTTTGCTCCGGTACTCTATTAAAAGGAGCACCTTAATATCTAGTAGTTTCCCTTGAGGCCCGGCTGCCACCGGCTGGTAGGACAAAAGATGTTGTGCAAGTTTCTCATTGCGAGCACGCACGACTATATATGGAACACATGCCTATTGATTGCTTTGTACTTGGACACCGTTTTATTATTATCTGCAAATGCCCTGCTATGATTGTTACATGAGTTTCTCTCATCCATGCAACGCCCGTTCATCCGTCCCCGTGCCTACAGTATTTTAATCCTGCTGTTTACTAAAATCACTACTGCTGTCTTTGTTACTCTGCTGCTGTTATTTCACTATCTGCCATCTTTATAAAACTGTTACTACTGATAAACTCTTGCGAGCAAGTTTGTTTCCAGGTGCAGCTGAATTGACAACTCCGCTGTTAAGGCTTCCAAGTGTTCTTTGTCTCCCCTTGTGTCGAATCAATAAATTGGGTTTTACTTCCCTCGAAGACTGTTGCGATCCCCTATACTTGTGGGTCATCAGGGTGGAAATAGGGTCAGAGATTCTTCCTCCGTCCGGGCCCAACATTTTGCTACCCACTCCACGGGCTAGCCATCTTCATGCCATTTTCTTGGTGGGGGTGGACATAGGAACGAATATTCCATCTCGAGCCAGGCTGGACATTCCACACCCCCCCCCCCCCGAAACATGAATCCTACAACTTTTTCTAGGTCATCTTCTTATTTCTCCTTTGTCACAAACTGAAAGGACGAGAATTAGTACACACACCAAGCTAGCTTCATGGTGGCATCTCTAGAAGTATCCCCACCAAGGGTGTCTAGGGTTACAAGTTCCATTATGGAATATTTGAGGGAATTCAAAATTTCTTAGGTAGATAGGTAGATCAGTTCCTCCTATTTCGATCCCCGAAGAATTGGGTTGAATGCTTAGATAGAGAGGGATACCCACGGAGTTTAAGCTCAACAACAATGGATGAGAGTTAGTCTTCAACAAATACATCAGGTTGGGGAAGAAGAAGCCTTTATAATGGCGATACTCAGATCTTCCTATTACACTTATCGGGGGGGTGCATTCCAGATTAGTGGAGGACGAACATTCCGGGAGGGGGGTGCAAACATTCTGAGACTGGGTTACTTGACCGTAAGATTCTAGACATCCCCCTAAACTTGGAATATCCGGCCCAGTTTCCATCCCCCTATTGTGGGCTGGCAAGTTCCTAGTAGGGGTGGAAACAGGGTCGGAGATTCTTCCTCCGTCCGGGCCCAACATTTTGCTACCCACTCCACGGGCTAGCCATCTTCATGCCATTTTCTTGGTGGGGGCGGACATAGGAACGAATATTCCATCTCGAGCCAGGTTGGACATTCCACACCCCCCCCCCCCCCCGAAACATGAATCCTACAACTTTTTCTAGGTCATCTTCTTATTTCTCCTTTGTCACAAACTGAAAGGACGAGATGTCGCATAGAGGGGGGTGAATAGGCGTTTAAAATCTCTTACACTGTGTTTGGATGCACAGAATTGGACATGGAATCATCGATTCTGGAATTAGGGTCAAATTCTGCCGTTTGGAGTGGCCTCGGAATTATAGCCGGGAAACTGAACTGAATTCTGAGGGCTGCTTCCTCGCGTGTTAGCAACCCACGAACCTTTCCGAGGTCGCCCTCTCGGAATCGCGTGGAAAGGCTTCCGCCAGCATACCTGTTCGCTGCTGGAGAAAAACAGAGAGGAGTGACCCAACAACCTCTCGCGATGCGAGTTTCCCCGACATCGCTCCCGATGTGAGCGACCGGCGGCGCAGTGCAGGTCCGACCCTCCTCCTCTTCTACCTTGCCTCTCCTCCCCCTCCATGGTCTCCGCAACCGCCACCGCCTCCGCGTCCTGCAACCGCGCCGCGCGTCCCTGCAACCTCCGCTGTGTCCTGCAACCGCGTCGCGCGTCCCTGCAACCGCCGCCGCGTCCTGCAACCGCCGCCGCATCCAACTGCTGCTGCGTCCCTCCGCCGTGTGCCCCTGAAGTGAAGTCGCCTGGAGGAGATCTGGCCGACTCCAGCCCGCCCCGATGATCCACTTGGTGGCCGCTGCCGTGACAGGATTCCCCGGCCTCGAGGGTAACATGTCGATCCCGGCCACATCCGGCCGATTCCGGCCACCAGCAGCTCAGAGCCATGGCGGAGGGTTTAAGTCAAGCACGCTGGGGCGGGTGTTGTTCCTTTGGCCAGTGGAGGAAATTCAGAAACCGAAAAATACATAAAATTCCATAGTTTATTCATCCAAACAGGATTTGGAATTGCTTACATCCTTTAATTTCAACAGCAATTTATGAACACATCCAAACAACAGAACTGAATTAGAAGCCAATTCATTTCCATCTTAGATTTGTAATTTTAGTCCAATTGAATTCCATGACAACTTTCTATGCATCCAAACACAGTGTTACGGATTTGGCTTGTAAGAATGCAGAGTTAAACTATATTTATTCTACAAGCACAAACCCTAAATATGCTAGGCTCAACTAAGTGCAACAACAACAACTAGAGCTAAGCAAGATAGACACAAGATATAAATATGAACAACAAGTGATAGAAATATATAATAGATACTTCAAGCTCGATGGTTATCACAAGGAAAAGTAAGCTCGGGTATAGAAATAACCGAGGCACGCGGAGACGAAGATGTATTCCCGTGTTCCCTTCCTTTGCAAGAAGGTACGTCACGTTTGGAGAGGTGGAGGTCCCAGAAGGATTCCCCAACGCCACGAAAGCTCACCTTCTTCTCCGAGCCAAACCCACGAAGGATAATGACCCTTTCCTTATGGTTAGCTTTTCCTCCACTCCGGAGATGGAAAGCTCCACAACCACTTCACAAACTCCACGAAGGAGAAGCTCGGGCCTCTTCACAATCTTCCATTAAGAGGTCACTGGGACAGCCACCAAGCCAACTAGGAGGTCACCCTCCAAGAGTAACAAGCTCACGGTCTCTCACTCAAACTAATCATGGTGGAGAGCTCAACACTATGCAATGATGCAAAGCAAGAACACCAAAGGTGTTCAAATCCTTCACACTCAAATCCCACCAAAGCAACAAATGCTAGGATGAGATTAGAGAGGAAGAACAAAGGAGGAAATCAACAAATGACTCCAAAATTTAGATCCAAAGGGTTCCCCTCACTTAGAGGAGAAATGGATTGGTGGGGATTGTAGATTTAGGTCTCCTCTCTTAGATCCATCAAGAATGAGCAAGAATCATGGGGGGAATCAAGAGATAGGGCAAGTTCTTCAAAGTCAACAACTAAGGAGATAGAGTGGAATAACTTACTAAGCTCAAGGTGGAAGAAGGCCTATTTATTGCCTAAACCGAAATCTAACCATTGGGGAAGTATCTAGCTCAGCATCAGTCGAGGAAGTCGGTTAACCGGGCCTGGGGCCGGGCCATCCGGTCCAGCGGCAGATCAGACCGGGCCACAGGCCGGACCATCCGGCCGACACCGTATCATGCGCCGGGCCGAGACCGGGGCGAGTCCAGGGCATACAGAACCTGCCCCCGGTTGTCACCGGAGCAGGAGCCGGTCCGCGCTGGGGAGGCCGGTCTATAGGCCGGCGTGGTCGGGCGAGAGGCCGGACTGGCCGGTCCAAACCGGACTGTACGCCGCGCCAGCACCGGGAGAAGCTGGAGACCTCCCTGGATAGTGCCCGGTTGGCACCGGTCCAGGAGTTGGTTTGCGCCGGGCTAGCCGGTGTCACGGCCGGTCCAGCCGGACCTTAGGCCCGGTGGGGACCGAGCGACAGTGCCAGAATACGCATGACCCCTAAAGACCTTTTCTTTTCCTTTTAAACAGAAAATGCTCCCGAACTCCGATTGACATGAAACCAATTTTGTTGGAAATATAACGACAAATAGAACCCCAATAAGATATTTTTGGATATTCTAGAGAGGGAGTCTCCCACCGTCAAGAAACGGTGACGTCCAAACTCGAAAACGCAGTAAAAGATGCATGCGGATTCCGTTTTCGAGGAACTTGGGCTTGTTGTAAGGCTACCAACAAGCTCAAGAACCTTTCACGTAGAAACACCAACAAGCAATAGGGATATGCAAAGAATGCAAATGATTGATCTCCCTAGGACGATGTGATCAAGTTACCCAACCGAAAGCCCCTCTTGATAGTATGGCTATCTATCCTATAACCCGGTCTCTCAACAACCACCTTGAGACCGGTAAAAGGAAAACCTAGCAAGGTCATACCTTTGCCTTTCGTATCCCGCTTGACCTTGATGATAACTCTTCAAGCTCCACTCAAGGAGGAATGCATCACTCGATCATTGTTCCTTCATGAAGACTCACAAATGTTCCCCCATACACCATGATGGGAAAGCTCCATCGATGCACATCTTCACATGTACATTATCACCAAATGGACGGCAAGCTTCAAGCATATGATCTTCTTGAGATGCTCAACTTGAACTTGCCCAACTCAACCTTGATAACGATCACCACTTGATGTCATCCTCTCATGGGCTATATGAGATCTCACTTTTGATGCATGCCCATGGAAAGATACCTATCCCACATAGACAACACAAGGGCACATATATGATGGGTTAGTTCATGAAGCATAATTGACAAGGCTTACCATACCACATGACTTCACGTGGCACATTCTTCATGCTCCATGTGTTGACCAAACTTGAATCTACTCTTCGTTCTTTGTATTGGTCAACCTTGTATCTTCTCATGCCCTATCATACTATCTTGAGGTGTATAAAGAACTCTTCATTTGATGGTCTAAATCTTAGTCAACCATAACTCAACCCATGAGCCTATCATGACACCGACTTAGAGCCATAACTTGAGTTCTTCACTTTGAATCAAGCACTCAAGATCTTGATCATTCATTGCTTAACACATAAGCTAGAGAATGGCTAATATTGAGTTCCACATAAGAACTCCATCTTCATTTCTTCTTCTTGACCATATCACATATATGTCTTCAAATCGATGATCTTGATGCCAATACTCAAGGTATATCTTTATCTTCATGGAATCCATACTTGAATCCAACACATGGACTACAAGTAGTACCTATGGAATATTCCTTCATATAAACTCAATGAAAATATTAGTCCATAGGGATTTTCATTAATTACCAAAACCACACATCGGAGCAATATACCCTTACACAAAAGCTGAAATCCTAACATCTAGGTCTAGCGGAAACTAAAACTTTGACGATGATCTCCATACTTTTGGTGGGCCGTAAACCGTATTGTGCTCAAATAAATTACCTACGCACTTAGCACACGTTCAAATAATCCTAGAACATCATTTAAATACAAGTACACACCATCCTAGAACAAGAACTCGCCCTATATTTTACAAACCAACAACATGTGCAATATAAAGGATATAGCAATTCAATCAACCCTTGCACAACTCTAGACATATATCAAGTTTCAAGATTTTGGGGGTAGAAATCATACCGTCACATGGATACCGAAGTAATAGTTCACCACCACCACCACTTCAGTCTATTACAAACCATAGTTCAACGAATAAAAACGAATTTCTCAACCAAACAAAGTTCAAGGAAAATCAACTAGAAATGGGTACCAATGCGGAGACGAGCAAAAAGGAAGTCACGATAAAATGGTACTCAACCCTTGCAAATTCACGGGGAACCTAATAGAAATACCTCCCCCCTTTAGCATCGAGACACCAAAAGGCAGACGAGTTGTTGCCCCCCTCCTCTTTTCTGCTTGCTTTTCTTCTTATTCTTCGTTAGGGTTTCTTTCATAAGCTTCACATCACCCTCCACATTATTGTCTTCATGGGCTCTTTACCCTTGCCCCTGTACATGGAGGAGACATAGACATCATCGAAGTCACTCCAATGCACCTTCGAGGTGTTCCACTCCTCATAAGTAATGGTGGAAGAATATTGGTGGCCGAGGCTCTTTGGAGGAGAAGGAATGTTGGCTTCACCGGCACGACGTCGAGCATCATTGGCAACCTTTATAATTAGCCCGCACACACTCTTCTACCGGTCAGTTTTGGTTCGACACACTAGCATATTTTTGTCAATAAATAAATGGATTTATATAAATTTGGATGTATTCATACATAAATGTACATATGTAGTACTTTATTTTAATCTCTAAACTTATATTTAACTAATTTTACATTATCACATTACTAATTAAGAAAATCATTGAAAAAATAAGGACAATTTTTCCTACATTAACAAAATGTTCACCTTGTAACAAAACAATTATTCTTGTATTACAAAGATTCTCATATGTCTACAAATTATTCATGTATATTGTAAATATCCATGTTTGGAAAATAGTTCTCGCATTGGCTTCTCGAAACTACGTATAAGTTAAACTAAAAAATGTTCACGGGTAAAAAAAATTTTATTTATCGCTAAGTTTGAAATAACATTCACGAGTTCAAGAAAATATTTACCGATTTGAAAATTAATGTATTACCCAAAAAATAGTAGAAAAGGAATAGAAAGTAGAGTGAATTCCACTTTTTACCTTTTAATTTTGCGTTTGTGACACTAATACCCCATAGAGTAAAAATTCGTGTAGATTGACCATTTTAAAAGCCCCGAACCCTTTTTTGTGTGTGTACATTGGGCAAGGTGTTATGTGATAATTGGGATCCAAAAATATCAAAACGATAATGTTGAATGAAATATGAAATATAAGGATTAAAAAAGTTTGAACATAATCATCCATTAGGCCCTCTCATATTTACATATTTTATCGCTCCACATCCACATATGAATGCCTATCATATCTGACATTAACAAGCAAAATGCTAAGTTAAGGCTAAACAACGTTTAAAGTCTCAATTAGCAGTTTGGCAGAAGTTCCACTAAACAGGGTAATATGTGTCACATGCAGAACTAAAGAAGAAAAGGTGGAATTCAATCTAGAAAATAATAAAAAAAGGTGAAAAAGACACAAATGGGCTATGTCAAATTGAAGTTGTAAATTAGGAGAGGAGGATGGAGAAGAGGATTAGGTGCAATCCCCAGCCTTTGGTGTCTCATTAAACGTGAAATATTCTTCAGTGGTAGGCGACGTTTCCGTCGACAGCGAGACGTCTGTGGTGACTTCGTCAATCTCAATATCCGTCGAATGAATTTTGTTGGACGCAGTCTCTCGAATTACGTGCAATCATCTACTACCTTCATCCCAAGGCTTAAGGCTTACATTTTTTTGAAAAAGTCAAAGCAAGTAGAGTTTGACCAAAATTTTAGAATAATCTATTAATAAATATGATATTTCGTAGATAGCACATGAAAATATATTTCATTATCTATCTAATTTTGTATTTAACATGTTAATGATTTTTTATAATAATTTAGTCAAACTTAACATAGTTTGACTTTCTAAAAAAATATAGACCTTAAACCTTGGGCTGAAGGTAGTACTAACTAGAAATAAATCAAAGTCCACCCCTCCCCTCCATGGTCTCTCTCCTCCTCACCGCCCTGTGCCCCTTTCGGATTCGTCTGCCGACTCCCTGATCGACTCCGACCTCCAACCTGGCTCGGATCCAACGCGGCTCTCAACCCCAGTCCCCAAATCGACCGTGCTCAGCTCGGCATCAACCACAGTCCCCAAATCGCTTCGCCGCCCATCGCCGTTCCTGTTCTGCCGTCGCGTCGCTGCTCTCTCAACCCCGTCCGCAGTCTTGACAATCGGTAAGCCTTTTCTCATCCACTGATTGGATTAATCCCACTGCATTCCACAAATTTTGGATCTTTGCCGGTGCACACTATGGCACGCCATCTAGATCGATCCCCTTCCCCATCTCGCCTTCACAAATACACTCACACTCATCTTCTGATTTATCCCCGAATTCATAGGTAATAATGCACTGAAACGTAACAAAAGTGGCCTTCTGTTTCATGGCGTTGCTACAACTTTAGCGTTTATGAACTGATTCTTCTTATCTGGTCATGAGGGATAGTAGAACCTAGAAACGGCATTGAACAAAAATGACGACTTTATGGACTGATTCTTTTTATCTGGTCATGAGTGATAGTACAACATAGAAACACTGTGTTGTAGTATATTTACATTTGTTCTGGCCTTCCAGGTTCATGTGCCCGATATATTTATAGCTAACCTGGCATCATTTTTCTGCAGAATGAAAATGGACAGCCATATAACGCGCACAAGTAAAAGGCTGAGGTGTTGCTATTACGAACCAGTCATTAAGAAAACCAGAGCAAAGGTTCATCTTGTGGACCTTTTACGAGGATCTTCATACGTGGTTCTATCAAAATTACCGATAAAGGACGCAGTGAGAACTGGTCTTCTGTCAAGTAAATGGAGGCACATGTGGAGGGGTTGCTCCAAACTGAAATTCGATGGTATCACTGTGTGCGGCAGCGGTGTGTTTGGGCGACAAGAGTACACTCAGAAATTCATCGACAATGTTAATGCAGTCATGCAGCAGCATCGGTGCATGGTTGTTGACGAGCTGGTGATCAAATTTGGATTCGACAGCAGGCTAGTGGATCATGTCAATACTTGGGTTGGTTTTGCTGTATCATCACGGACGAAGAGTCTTGCCCTTGATTTAGCACCAGCCAACTTCATGGGCCGTACTGATCAGTACAAATTTCCTATCGAGCTTTTAGACAAAGGAAGCATATTTCGGCTTCGTCATCTTAGACTAAGCTTTCCTTCATTCGAACTACCCCCTCATTTCATTTGTTTCACGAATCTGACAACACTTGACTTGCACATGTTACGTGTCACTCGGAAGGATCTTCAAGATATGCTGTCAAATTGCGTTAATCTTGAGTGGCTCAGTATGATTAGATGCCATTTGAATGATGAGCTGACAGTAGCTCGTCCATTGTCAAAGCTACTCTACTTAAGTGTAGCACACTGCAACATAACCAAGATAGTACGCAATACTGTGAAACTCAAAACTTTCATGTTCTATGGGCGTCTGTATCCTATTGACCTTGGGTGTGCTCCAGAACTGAAACACGCGTTTCTTGAGTTCTATTCGTCTGTAACGCTTGAGCATGCTTTGACTGTACTTCCCAAAGTTATTTCAAGTGTTCAAGATCTGACATTGCGTGCTACTTTTCCACTTAAGGTTTGTTGTCTCACACTTGCATCAGTATCTAAGTTGTTTTATCAGTTCTCTCTCTTAATGACCATTTATTATCTACTATTCAGATGCCCTTGCTGATGGAAACCCCGTGCAAGTTTTCCCAGTTGAAATATTTACATTTGTGGTTGATTCTAAGACATGAAGAAGCTAGCAACATTCTTTCTTTGGCTTCTTTTTTGAGGGCTGCTCCTTACGTTGAAAAGTTAGAGATGCATGTAAGTATTCCACTCGCTTCTTCTCGCTAGAACAAGATTGATTAGTTTACTATGAATTATGCCTCTCATCATGTTTCTTGTCTCAAACTTTTGCAGTTTAGCGTTTATGATTCCATGCATGAGGTCTCGAAGCCTATCAAGAGCCTTCCACGGTGTCCACATAATTATCTGAAGAACCTGCATATTACAGGATTTTCAGGAACAACAGGGCAACTTGAGTTTCTTGTGCATGCTGTTGAAAATGCCCCGCTCCTGAAGATGCTGACGATTAAAAGTGCTGACTTGACCGGTTGTGATCTGGATCACATAGGGAAAAGAAGGTTCTCTTTTCAGTTTCGAGAATTGGAGAGAGTGTATCTTCGTGGAATCATTTCACCGAATGCGGAGCTCCGTATTATTTAGCCTCGGAAGGGTGATTCAACCGTGCGAAATGTTTAGCGGCACTTCTATGTGCAACAACTTGCATGTATAATTCTGTAGCAAGTAGTATGTCTGAGTGCACAACTCATTCCTTCGCATAACTTTCGTTGAAGAGAAGGTACTTATGTGTATGTAATCATATATTGTGAGGGAAAAGTACATGTTACACCCTCTAAGGAATTCTCTCTGTTTAGTTTCTTTTGGCTCAGATCATCTCCTAACTGAAAACTTATGGTCCACTTGACTTCCTAAACCAGGATTCCTGCTGTAATGGCTGGGATTTGCTCCCAAATCTCGCCGTGTTCCCATATACATATGGGCATTTTAGTTCAATTCCATCTGTTGTATAATTCAGATTCAATGTTTCATAACTACATACCCATCTAGTACCTGAAAGAGGGAATGAGTCCTACGTTTAAATTCTCCATTGAAGGATTTGAAAAGCCAATCTCCTAAACTGGAATCCTATTCTCAGACACACATTACCGTGCAACAGCGGTCAAAATTCAGGCAAACAAAAATCCCATCGCATGATCGATTGCCGTAATCCTACCGTATTCGAATCGGAGAACTAAATCAGCCGGGAAGCGAGAGCATACTGTCGAGTCGCTTCACCTCGCTCTACCAATGGCTGATCTCGTTGGCCAGCCATTTGGCCTGGCCGACTGTAGCGTCACGAAGGGCAGGGTCTTCCACGAGATGAAGAAGCCCGCCCTGAGCGAGAACTTGCCTGACTCCCTGAGCCTCTCTCAGCGCCATGTCTGGCGAAACGCGTACCCGCACCTCCACGCCGGCGAACGCAGCGGCGACCGCCTTGTCGGCGTCCTCCCGCGTGCAGACGGTCTCCAAGTGGGACGTGGGCTCCAGCAGCACCTGCAGCGGAGGAGGTGGCGACGTCGGTGGCGGCGGAGTAGCCTCACGCTCCGAGAGGGGAAGCGGCGGAGGAGGCAGGCGCAGCCTGTGCTTGCGCCTAACTCGCCAAGAACATCTCCGCCGCCTCCCGGTTCTTCACCCGATTGATCTCGTCCAAGTCGGCCCCGGGCCGAGGAGGACTAGGGGCCTGCGGCGAGCGGGCGGAGCCGCCGTCCTCGCCACGGCCCACGGGCCGTAGGTCGGAGACGATCTTCTTCCTTGTCGACAGAAGGGCCGCCGTTCCCGGCCTCGAGACCCGGGGAACCAAAGGAACCGCCGCCGCCACCACGGCCCAGGGCACCGTCGTCGAGGGACGCGCCGCCGTTCCCGGCCTGGAAGGCGCTCGCGAACGTTCTTGGGTATGGCCTGCCGTTGAAGAAGTGGGTCCGCAGGCGGCTGGCGCGCTGTTCGGTGACCTCCCTGACCGCCGCCTTGAACAGCGGTGTCTCGACCACCCGCGGCTGGCCTGGTGGCGGCGAGCACCTCTGCTGGCGCCGGGGAGAGCCCTTCATGCGCACCATTGCTACTCTGTTTCTTGGTTTCTTGGGTGGGGGATTTTGCGGTAAACCAACGGCCGAGGCTTGTAACTATACCGTTGATGCTAGGGAAATTAGGAACACGGGCCCTTTTCTTGATGGGTGGAGGTGTTTGGGCCTTATGGGCTTTCGATCTTCTGGACCTTATATATTTTAGCTGAAGACATATCCATCTCATCATCTCATCGTTTACAGTTCCCTCAAAAAAAAAAACCCATTGTTTGTATAAGCCGAGTTATTACGCCTTTTTTAGATTTTAGACAGTCCATTTTTATTCAGTCCTTACAGAATCTACAAGGCCTGTCTCACGCATGAAACACATTTGGAATTGGTAACACAATCTGTTGTTGCCTGTGGTGTGGAGAACAATGAAATTAAGTTTAACTTTTTGAACTAGGTTCGACACAACTAATTTGGTGGTTCCGAGGATGGCATGTATGCATTTAAATAGTTCTACTGAGATATGCGAAATGATCCTCATAAAAAATGTGAATCCGATGCGCTAAAGTTACACTTGTTTTCCTTTTTGCTGAGAGAGAAAGCTAAAGAATGGTTGTTAGCATTATCTAAGGGCACTATAACTTCATGGAAAAATTGTCGCAATATACTTATGACTAAGTTTTTCACACCTGTTAAAACTATGCAACTACGTTCTAAGATTATAGGCATTATACAACAACATCGCGGGCCACTAGTGCTTGCATGGTAGAGAATTAAGGAGTCCGTAGAAAACTGTCCTAACCATGGGATGGAAGAATGGCTAATACTTCACTTATTTTTATCATGCACTTAATCCCATGTCTAAGTCTATGCTTGACACTACAGCCGGAGGCATATTCATGATAAAGGAGATAAAGTATAGCGGCAAAACTGCAAAATGATATGTAAGATAACTACTCCGAGTGGCATGTGGAAAGATCCCGCACAAGAAAGTTGAACTCCGTCACCGAAGAAAAGAATGAAGACCTTACAACAAAAGTAGATGAACTTATAATATTGTCAAAGGCAAACCTCAAGTTAATGCCATTACTAATGCTAAGTTCCGGGAAGTAGATTTTGTAGCTCGCAATAATTTTAGCCCTCCATCAAGGAGTCAAAACCGTGGCTCGAATTTCCAAAATCCATATCATAACCTTGCAGAGTTCCCAACTATTACAACAACAAGGGTAACAATGGTAACCTCCAATCACTAGAAGATTCTGTTAAAACTTTTATGGGAGCTCAAACATTGCAAAATAATCTTGTTATTAAAATGATTGTTAATCATGAAACTAGCTTAATGCAACTATCTAAGCAAGTTTCTTTTATGAAATCTGATCTCATGGGATAAAACAAGGACCGTGGAGGCATAATTGGCCAAGATAGCTGAAAGCCAAACACTAGTCCTTAATGATTTAATATCCAGGAACACATGAGCCTAATTCAGTTCTAGATCTTAAAATGATGAGAAGTAGTGTGGATGATGATATGCCATAAGAGCTAGACTATAGCTATGCCCCCGCACCCGACTATAGCGTGGATGATCTAGTGAAATGATCACTTTGAAGAACCATAATATTGAAGGAGATAATGAAGGCGTGTACCAACACTTTATTAATCAAGTTGCTATCAAGGTATGTGAGCTCGAAATGGATTAAAAGAAATTATCTGAAAAACTTACTGATAAGCTAGATGATATCTTTGAACCAACTGGAAAAATTAATGTTGGACTGAATGAGATTGATGCACTATGTGATCTTAATGCAAGCGTTACTACAATTCCTAAAAGTTATTTTGATAGACTTAATAAAGGTACATGAGCTTGAATTGGATTACAAGTTGTAGGCATCTCAAGGAAAATATAGTTGTGCAATTAAAGAATGTCCATCACTTATTGATCTTGTTATTGTTGATATGCTTGAACCTCCCATAGCATCATAGCAACTATCAAACTTGGTATGCCATTTTTTTAAGAACTGTGGAAGTCTTGATTAATCTACACAGAGGAAACATGAGGTTTGAATTACCCTTGCAAAAACCTTTTCACTACAACACGACAGGCGTGACCTGGTGAACGGGTAGTTTGAGCGACTAGAGGGGTGAATAGGCGCTAGTTAATTTTTAGACCTTTTCAATTCTAAGGAAAGTGCAAGAAAGTAAAGATAATTTAAAGGCAGGTGAATACTAAATGATGCAAAGCACAAAGTAAGACAACAACAACAAGGCATGGGTAACAAGAAATGGAAACAAGTAAAGGAGCAAGGGTGAAGGGAACGATACAACCTAGTGGAGACGCGAGATGAGTCTATGTTTCCCGTAATTTCTTCCCAAGGGAAATACATCTACATTTCGAGAGGTGGGCACCGCTAAGGACACCTACCGCCACAAATGTGTCACCTTCTTCTCCGGTGAGTCCACCACCAAGGTGAACCCACTTCTCCACTAAGATTGCCAATCGAGGTGTCAAGGCCTTCACACAAGGTTGGGGCAGATCTCCACAACTCAATTGGAGGCTCCCATCGCCTTAAAGAATTAGTACACACACCAAAGCTAGCTTCATGGTGGCATCTCAGGAAGTATCCCCACCAAGGGTTTCTAGGGTTACAAGTTCCACTACAGAATAGTTGAGGGAATTCAAAATTTCTTAGGTAGATAGGTAGATCAGTCCCTCTTATTTCGATTCCCGAATAATTGGGTTGAATTTTTAGCTAGAGAGGGGGATCCACGGAGTTTAAGATCAACAACAATGGATGAGAGTTAGTCTTCAAAAAATACATCAGGTTGGGGAAGAAGAAGCCTTTATAAAGGTGATACTCATATGCCTATTACACCTATTGGGGGGCATTCCAGAGTAGTGGGGGACGAACATTCCGAGACGGGGTGCAAACATCGTGAGACTGAGTTACTTGACCATACGATTATAGACACCCCCCCAAACTTGGAATATCCGGCCAGTTTCCGTCCCCCTATTGTGGGGTGGCAAGTTCCTAGTGGGGGTGGAAATAGGGTCGGCGATTCTTCCCCTGTCCGGGCCCAACATTTCGCTCCCCACTCCGCGGGCTAGCCATCTTCATGCCATTATCTTGGTGGGTGGCGGGCGGACATAGGGCCGAATATTCTAGCTCGAGCCAGGCTGGACATTCCAACCCCCGCGAAACATGAATCCTGCAACTTTTTCTAGGGCATCTTCTTATTTCTCCTTTGTCACAAACACACACACACACACACACCAAAGCTGAAATCCTAACATCTAGGTCTAGCGAAAATTAAAACTTTGACGATGATCTCCATACTTTTGGTGGGTCGTCAACCATATTGTGCTCAAATAAATTACCTACGCACTTAGCACATGGTCAAATAATTCTATAACACCATTTAAATACAAGTACACACCATCCTAGAACAAGAACTCGCCCTATATTTTACAAACCAACATGTGCAATATAAAGGATATAGAAATTCAATCAATACTTGCACAACTCTAGACGTATATCAAGTTTCAAGAGTTTGGGGGTAGATATGATACCGTCACATGGATACCGAAGTAATAGTTCACCACCACCACCACTTCAGTCTATTACAAACCATAGTTCAACGAATAAAAACGAATTTCTCAACCAAACAAAGTTCAAGGAAAATCAACTAGAAATGGGTACCAATGCGGAGACGAGAAAAAAGGAAGTCACGAGCAAATGGTACTCAACCCATGCGAATTCCCGGGGAACCTAACAGAAATACCTCTCCCCCTTTGGTATCGAGACACCAAAAAGGCAGACGAGTTGTTGTCCTCCTCCTCTTTTCAGCTTGCTTTTCTTCTTATTCTTTGTCGGGGTTTCTTTCATAAGGTTCACATCACCCTCCTCCTCATCATTGTCTTCATGGGCTCTTTACCCTTGCCCCCCACCCTACATGGATGAGACATCATTGAAGTCACTCCAATGCACCTTCGAGGTGTTCCACTCCTCATAAGGAATGGGGGAAGAATATTGGTGATCAAGGCTCTTTGGAGGAGAAGGAATGTTGGCTTCACCGGCACGACGTCGAGCATCATTGGCAACGTTTATAATTAGCCCGCACACACTCTTCTACCGATCAGTTTTGGTTCGACCCACTAACATATTTTTCATCAATAAATAGATGTATTAGATTTATATAAATTTGGATGTATTCATACACTAAATGTACATATGTAGTACTTTATTTTAATCTCTAAACTTATATTTAACTAATTTTACATTATCGCATTACTAATTAAGAAAATCTTTGAAAAAATAAGGACAATTTTTTCAACATCAACAAAATGTTCACCTTGTAACAAAACAATTATTCTTTTATTAAAAAGATTCTCATATGTCTACAAATTATTCATGCATATTGTAAATTTCCTTGTTTTGGAAAAATAGTTCTCGCATTGGCTTCTCGAAATTACGTATAAGTGAAACTAAAAAATGTTCACGGGTAAAATAAAAGTATTTCTCGCTAAGTTTGAAATAACATTCACGAGTTCAAGAAAATATTTACCGATTTGAAAATTAATGTATTGCCCAAAAATAGTAGAAAAATAATAGAAAATATAGTGAATTCCACTTTTTACCTTTTAGTTTTGCATTTGTGACACTAATACCCATAGAGTAAAAGTTCGTGTATAGTGACCATTTTAAAAGCCCCAAACCCTTTTTTGTGTGTGTACATTGGGCAAAGTGTTATGTGATAATCGGGGTCCAAAAATATTAAAACGACAGTGAATAATGAAATATATGGATTAAAAAAGTCCGAACATAATCATCCATTAGGCCCTTTTACATATTTTGTCCCACCACATCCACATATCATGTCTATCATATGTGACATTAACAAGCATCTTGGAGAACTAAAGAAGAAAAAGTGAAATTCACTCCAGAAAATAAAAAAAAAAGATGAAAAAGACACCAATGGCCTATGTCAATTCGAAGTTGTAAATTAGGAGAGGAGGACGGAGAAGAGGATTACGTGCAATTCCCTAGCCTTTGATGTCTCATTAAAGGCGGAATATTCTTCAGTGAGAGGTGACATTCCCGTCGACAGTGAGGCGTCTGCGGTGACTTCGTCAATCTGAAGACCCATCGAATAAAGTTTTTGGATGCAGTCTCTCGAGGTGCTCATAGGGGTAGGATGTGCGTGCGTATGTTCATAGGAGTGTGTATGTGCGTAGTTGTTAGCCTCTACATCTGTACTGTTTCGAAAAAAAAAGTGCAATCATCTACTAACTGGAATAAATCAACGGTCTAGATTTTCTGAACCGCACACGGTGGATTTGGGGTAGCTCCAAAGTCCACCCCTCCCCTCCATGGTCTCTCTCCTCCTCACCGCCCTGTGCCCCTTTCGGATTCGTCTGCCGAGTTCCTGATCGACTCCGGCCTCCGACCTGGCTCGGATCCAACGCGGCTCTCAAGTAAATCCCGCCGTTTCCTAGAGCTACGACCGTGCTAAGCTCGGCATCAGCCCCAGTCCCCAAATCGCTTCGCCGCCCATCGCCGTTCCTGTTCTGCCGTCGCGTCGCTGCTCTCTCAACCCCGTCCGCAGTCTTGACAATCGGTAAGCCTTTTCTCATCCACTGATTGGATTAATCCCACTGCATTCCACAAATTTTGGATCTTTGCCGGTGCACACTATGGCACGCCATCTAGATCGATCCCCTTCCCCATCTCGCCTTCACAAATACACTCACACTCATCTTCTGATTTATCCCCGAATTCATAGGTAATAATGCACTGAAACGTAACAAAAGTGGCCTTCTGTTTCATGGTGTTGCTACAACTTTAGCGTTTATGGACTAATTCTTCTTATCTGGTCATGAGGGATAGTAGAACCTAGAAACGGCATTGAACAAAAATGACGACTTTATGGACTGATTCTTCTTATCTGGTCATGAGTGATAGTACAACATATAAACACTCTGTTGTAGTTTATTTACATTTGTTCCGGCCTTCCAGGTTCATGTGCCCGATATATTTATACTTAACCTGGCATCATCTTTCTGCAGAATGAAAATGGACAGCCATATAACGCGCACAAGTAAAAGGCCGAGGTGTTGCTATTACGAACCAGTCATTAAGAAAACCAGAGCAAAGGTTCATCTTGCGGACCTTTCTGAGGATCTTCTGTCTATGGTTCTATCAAAATTACCGATAAAGGACGCAGTGAGAACTGGTCTTCTGTCAAGTAAATGGAGGCACATGTGGAGGGGTTGCTCCAAACTGAAATTTGATGGTATCACTGTGTGCCGCAGCAGTGTGTTTGGGGGACAAGAGTACACTCAGAAATTCATCGACAATGTTAATGCAGTCATGCAGCAGCATCGGTGCATGGTTGTTGACGAGCTGGTGATCAAATTTGGATTCGACAGCAGGCTAGTGGATCATGTCAATACTTGAGTTGGTTTTGCTGTATCATCACGGACGAAGAGTCTTGCCCTTGATTTAGCACCAGCCAACTTCATGGGCCGTACTGATCAGTACAAATTTCCTATCGAGTTTTTAGACGACGGAAGCATATTTCGGCTTCGTCATCTTAGACTAAGCTTTACATCATTCGAACTACCCCCTCAATTCATTGGTTTCCCGAATCTGACAACACTTGACTTGCACATGTTACGTGTCACTCGGAAGGATCTTCAAGATATGCTGTCAAATTGCGTTAATCTTGAGTGGCTCAGTATGATTAGATGCCATTTGAATGATGAGCTGATAGTAGCTCGTCCATTGTCAAAGCTACTATATTTAAGTGTAGCGCACTGCAAGTGAAACTCAAAACATTCATGTTCTATGGGCGTCTGTATCCTATTGACATTGGGCGTGCTCCAGAACTGAAACACGTGTTTCTTGATCTCTATTCGTCTGTAACGCTCGAGCATGCCTTGACTGTACTTCCTAAAGTTATTTCAAGTGTTCAAGATCTGACACTGCGTGCTATTTTTCCACTTAAGGTTTGTTACCTCACACTTGTATTATCATCTAAGCTGTTTTGTCAGTTTTCTCTCTCTTAATGACCATTTATTATCTACTATTCAGATGCCCTTACTGATGGAAACCCCGTGCAAGTTTTCCCAGTTGAAATATTTACATTTGTGGTTGATTCTAAGACATGAAGAAGCTAGCAACATTCTTTCTTTGGCTTCTTTTTTGAGGGCTGCTCCTTACGTTGAAAAGTTAGTGATGCATGTAAGTATTCCACTCGCTTCTTTCTGCTAGAACAAGATTGATTAGTTTACTATGAATTATGCCTCTCATCATATTTCTTGTCTCAAACTTTTGCAGTTTAGCGTTTATGATTCCATGCATGAGGTCTCGAAGCCTATCAAGAGCCTTCCACGGAGGAGGTGGCGACGTCGGTGGCGGCGGAGTATCCTCACGCTCCGAGAGGGGAAGCGGCGGAGGAGGCAGGCGCAGGCCCAGGCTTGCGCCTAACTCTGCCAAGAACGTCTCCGTCGCCTCCTGGTTCTTCACCCGATTGATCTCGTCCAAGTCGGCCCCGAGCCGAGGAGGACTAGGGGCCAGCGGCGAGCGTGCGGAGCCGCCGTCCTCGCCACGGCCCACGGGCAGTAGGTCGGAGACGATCTTCTTCCTTGTCGACAGAAGGGCCGCCGTTCCCGGCCTCGAGACCCGGGGAACCAAAGGAACCGCCGCCGCCACCACGGCCCAGGGCACCATCGTCGAGGGACGCGCCGCCGTTCCCGGCCTGGAAGGCGCTCGCGAACGTTCTTGGGTATGGCCTGCCGTTGAAGAAGTGGGTCCACAGGCGGCGGGCGCGCTGTTCGGTGACCTCCCTGACCGCCGCCTTGAACAGCGGTGTCTCGACCACCCGCGGCTGGCCTGGTGGCGGCGAGCGCCTCTGCCGGCGCCGGGGAGAGCCCTTCACGCGCACCATTGCTACTCTGTTTCTTGGTTTCTTGGGTGGGGGATTTTGCGGTAAACCAACGGCCGAGGCTTGTAACTATACCGTTGATGCTAGGGAAATTAGGAACACGGGCCCTTTTCTTGATGGGTGGAGGTGTTTGGGCCTCATGGGCTTTCGATCTTCTGGACCTTATATATTTTAGCTGAAGACATATCCATCTCATCATCTCGTCGTTTACAGTCCCCTCCCAAAAAAAAAAAACCATTGTTTGTATAAGCCGGGTTATTACGCCTTTTTTAGATTTTAGACAGTCCATTTTTATTCAGTCCTTACAGAATCTACAAGGCCTGTCTCACGCATGAAACACATTTGGAATTGGTAACACAATTATTTGATTTAATTTGCAATAGAATTGGGAGAAGAATTGCACTGGGTTCTTTTTAGCTTTATGGTTTTGCGAATGTGCTATTTGATTTCAGATAAAAGAAAGTCCATAAGAATACATGGGTAAAACAACTTATCAGATTCTGGCTAAAAAAACTTAGTTATATAAATATGAAATAATTATGTTATTTTGGGAAAATGGTATCGATGAAGTTGAAAAATACCATAAACTACCATAATAAACAATTATATTGATATAAAAATAAAATTCCAAGGCAGCGTGAAAAATTATATTGAGAAAAATATAATTTAGAAAATAAAACAATTACTTTAAACCAGGACAATATAATTAAACACCTTCAATGTAAAATAACACAAATATCATACAATTTGCTTTCATTATGGATAATGGAATGGATGAAGTTGCACATTTTGTTAATTTAATTTTAAATAAAAAACATATTAACTGATGTATATTGAACCTTTATTACTCCAACTTAATCGTACCCAATCACCGCGGAAAAAGGAAATGCTTGAAAAAATCCAATACTAGCAGAATAAGTTGGTAGTATTCAAAATATAAAATCATTTACACTTGTATGATAAAAATTACAATTGTTACTTTTCAAAAAGTGTAATTGCTGAAGTTGTACATTTTTATGACCTAAGTTGCACAAACACCAAAAAAGATATGTGCAACTCGTGCTAAACTAAAGAACTAGGGTACAAAAAAAGTAAGAAGCGGATATATTTATTTTTATGAAAAATTAACTATACATAGACATTATTATACTATTATTATTATTCATGGAAAAATGAGATTGATCAAGTTGCCCATTTTCATGACCCAAGTTGCTCAAGAAAACACATGGGCAACTTACATGTAAAAATATATGAAAAATCAAGTTGACTTTACCAAGACACACACACAAGAATAAAATTTAATTTAATTTTTCAAAAGAATCTTATTTATATAATACCCGTGCGTTGCCACGGCATAGAACCAATTTAGACCTAGCTACACTACTAATAAATTGATCTTCTGAATTTGTACATAATAAACCAATAAGTCACCATCTGTACCATGTTTTCCCTGACATCTTAAATTTACCAACCCGAACCAAGCACTTTGAACTTTTCTATATATAAAAATAAATACGACTGACCTTGTTTCATGGAAAACCTTCCGCATCCTTCCTCGTCACACTTCTCGCCGTACATTGCCGCCAGCAGCTGCGACCATGCTACCAGTGTGGCTAAAAGTTGCATCGTGACCAAAATCCTCGCAGGGTATCTCCACATGTGCGACATGAGAGAGGGATGTCAGCACACCAGCTGCGACATGAATTCCTTCTTCATTTCGACTTCTAGCGCATGAAGATCACCCAGCTGAAACACCAACACTTATTTTGAGAATTAAAATTAGAGTCGTGATCAAGGAAAATACCTTGAGGAATTCCGAAACCAAAACTTCCATATGTTTGTGTAGCATGACATACATATGACATCTGAAGCAATTGGGTTTCCATTATATGGGCTTTGAGCTAGTACCAAGCCTGCAACCTTGTCTTTCAGTTATGGCCAGCAGAGTGCATCTACACGACCCTTGCTATGGCCAAGAAGTAGCACATGTTTCCTTGATCCCAATATATTTCTTCAATGCATTCATGTTTCTCCCATGCGTTTTTACTTAATGAATATTGCAGGACACCTTATGTATTACTCCTCCTCGATAGAAATATTACGAAAAGAAAATCATAAATTAATATCGTAAGTAGTACCCCACTTGGACAAATCAAAGAGAAATATGCAAGGTAGTGCGGCCAATGGTTCCAATAAATTGCAAAGAGATACCTAGCTGACGGATGAAAACCACAGAAAATGATGCTCACGCCATGTGTCATAAGGCAGCTTCATAATTAGAATTACCCATACTACAGAATGCAAAGAAACCAGCAGCCTCCAAGTCTCTTGCATATATATATATACAAGAGTGATGAGATTGCCGCTACATAATATTAACCAAGCCAAGCTTGCAACTTTCCTCACGGCGCTATTTATAAGCTGCTACTCTGTCTCTAAAACGCGAGATGACACCATCAATGCTCATCGTGCATAGTTCGCCCTACCTGACGGTGATTTGCAATAGTATGAGACATGCACATTATTGAGAATTTCACATAAACCAGCATTTATATGGCTTGCATTGCTGCATTGTAAGTATAGGTTGCATCATCTATATTAACTCTGACAAATGGCCCGATGCATTGCCATGTACACTGGTTGAATGTTAACATTCAGATAAAAATAGAAACATCATCAATACAGAAAAAAGAACCAGATATCATTATTCACAATTAACTACCCGTTCTAGATTATCAGGTGCCCACGTACTTGGAACAAACAGGAAACTAAGTTCATTCTGATTGAATCTCTTAGCTGAAACTCAACAGGTATGCTCCACGAAAGTAGTTCAGAGAAACTGAAAGAGTAGATCAGAGTTCAGTACACGGCGTAGACTGACCAGATAACAGTAGCTCTCCACCCAGTGCCTACTCAATACGCAGCAGCCACGGCCATCTTATGGAACTCTTGGGCAGGAGAAGAGAGGACCGCGCCTGCAGCTCGCTCTTGGCGTTGCTCCTGTGCCGCTAGAAGAAAGCCACGAGCTCGGGGCAGAACGGGAGGTCGCAAGCATGGCATACCGGAAGTATGACGGGAAAGGGCCAATCAGGGGCCGGTGTCGCTCGCGCTCGCGGTGAACGCCGGGGTAACACTCAATCTCACGAAGAGGACAGTAGGGACAGGGGCGGAGGGGCGGAGTAGCGCGAGAACTCGTCGGACGGCGGCGCAAGGGGTGGGCGAGCTGGATGGAGAGGTCGGCGGCAGCCACGCGCGAGGTGGAGCCATGGAGGGCGGAGGCGGACACACGCAGGCAGGTGGAGGCCGGGCGCCGGCGGGCGGCGGCTGCTCGCGCGTGAGGAGGAAATCGGAAGGAGGCCACACCATTCGTTTTTCATCTACGCAGTGGCAGTTATTGTAATTTTCATCGAAAATAATGGGCAACTTTAAAACGGACGAAATTTTGGGGAGAAACCTTCCTTCCTTTATTAGTAGGTAGGTATAGATTTGAAAATATATTATTAAAACCAAATATTTAGAATTATTGAAGTCTAAAATATCTAGATATTACTATTATTATCTTGTAGGGAAAATAAATGGACGATGTTGCACAAAATTAAAATATGCAACTTATGTTTATTGATTCTTGCAATTGCAATTCAGCTAACTAAGACACTACAATAAAAAGACAAGTCAAAATTATCATACTAAGAAATAAACAAAAAATTATTCCGTTTGAAACTAGAAAATATAGTTTTTTTACTCTTATACTTTATAATGTTAAGGTCAACAATTATTTAAAAAAATGAAATGCATGCAATTCTTGGCAATCGAGAATTCATAAAAAACATGTGGCACTTATGTTTACCAAAGCAAGACAAACAAGGGACAAAATAAATAAAACAAAATTAAAATGAAATACTTATTATAAGCCAAAAAATCTGAAACGATTGAAATATAAAATCAGTCACATCACAGAAAGATTATTATTGGTTTTTTAATGGGAAAAAGGCTAAACACAAAAAAGGTGCAAACTAAATCTATCAAATGGGCCCTCGTCAAATTTGATGCACCTTTTCATGATCAAAGAGGAGCATGTCAAGAAATCTCCCCTGCTATTTCTGAACTTTGATATTGCAAAAGTGTTTGATTCAGTCAATTGGGAATATTTGTTGGAGGTCCTTACGCATATGGGCTTTGGGCAACGATAACGTGATATCATATCCACACTATTGGCCACTTCATACTCAAAATTCCGCTCAATGGCTGCCCTGGGAAACCCTTCTTCCATTAGCGAGGGCTACGTCAGGGGGACCCTCTGTCGCTCCATGGTATTTATTATCGCAATGGAGCCATTGCAGAGGTTATTTCAGTTGGAAATAGATAATCACACTCTCTCCCCTTTGAAGCTGTGGTTGCCAGGTTGAGAGCATTTTTTACGCCATTAACGTTATGTTATTCGTTAATACTATCTAAAGCATTACAATGGTGCAAAGTATCGTAGAGATTTTTCTGAATGCTTCTGGTATTCGCACAAGTTTTCGGAAGTGTGTTGCTTACTCGGTGGCCTGCAATGGTATTGATCTCAAGTGGCGTAGCTATGTAGAGTTCGCCCCCCCAACCCAAGAAAATTTTGCCTAACATACCTATAGCTTATATTTAGCCCATTTGCCCCTCCCCCCCCCCCCCCCCCAAATTTGGGCCCAAGCTCCGCCAATGTTGATCACGACAATGTACTTCAAAGTTTTGGGCATTCCGGTCCGAGTATCTTGGGCTACCTCCCGGAGGAAGAAACGGAGGCGTGTGCAAGTGCAACCATTCTTGAATAAAATTGCTGGCATGATTGCACTTGTGAATGATGTCTTCGTTGCCACGGTAGCTTACGTCCTAACAACTTTTCTGGCTCATAAGTGGATGAATTTTTTTTGCCAAGCTGAGATGTGGCTTTTCTTTGGGTAGCCGGTGAGGAAGCAAAAAGATGCAAGTGTATGGTGAATTGGAAGAAAATTTGTGCTCCAAAGAAACTCGGAGGCTTGGGAATTAAAGACATTCAATGTATAAGTAGAACTTTGAGAACGTGTTTGGAATGGTTGAGTTGGGCTGAGATTGATCGGCTGTGGAAAGGAACTAATACTCCTTTTGATGCAACTAACAAAGATCTTTTTTCTGCATGCACGGTTGTTACTGTTGGCAATGGTCAAATATATAATATAGCTTTACAAAAAAAAAATGAAGTCATAATTATCATTCTAGGAAAACACAAATAGTTATTCATTTTGAAACTAGAAAATATAGCTTTTTTTTACTCCATCTCTTTGCAATGGTCCAAATATACAATCTTATACATTAATTTGTTAAGGTCTACAATTATTTAGGCCCAAAAAAAATGAAATGAATGCAGTTGTGGGCAAGCCAGAATTCACAGAAACTAATACCAAAGCACGACAAAGAAATTAAATTAAAATACTTATTGTTGTTAAAACTAGGAAAAATGCCATTATTAGAAGCTAAAAGATCAGCAATGGTTGAAATATAAAATAATTTACATCATTATAACAGACTACTATGTCATTTGGGAAAGGGGGAAACCTAGGCTACACAAAAAAAAGGTGGAAACTTTATCTATCAATTCACACTTGTCAAATACGATAGATTTTTCTATATTTTGGAACTATTGAGCTGGAAATTTTGCAATTCATATTGCCTCAAACGTTGTATAATATACATGTATGGCATCAGCCGAACTAATCTTGGCAGTATAAGAACCAACAAAAATGAAACACGAAGTCTCTTCCCTAAAACTTCTTGCGATAATGAAATAGCATCACCAAGAAAAGAAAGGAAAAGAATCAAAGAACAGATCGTCACTATGTACACCGTAGCTCTATGTACCGGAGACCGGAGTGTGTGCCTCTGTCGCTCCCCTGCTTATTCAGATGACGCCTGGTGGGCTCTCCGGCCGCTTCGCCGCGCTGGTGACCCAGCAGTCTCCCTTCCGCAGCGGCAGCGGACTCTCGGCGTGCACGGCCGACTTCACGTGCCACTTGCCCTGCGCGGGCGCCGGCTCGTCGTCCCCGGCGCCGTTCGTTGCTGCCGCCGCGGGCGCGGGCGCGGACTCTGCGGCGCCGCCGCCGACCGTGAACACGAACGGGCCCATGGGCACGTCGTCATCTTGCGCGAGCAGGGGCTCGAGCGCCTCCACGACGTCGCGCATGCGCGGGCGCGCCTTGGGCACGCTCTGCAGGCAGGAGTGCGCGACGGCCGCGGCGCCCCGCGCCGCTCGCGTCGAGTACTGCGACTCCATGCCGGGGTCCATGATGCGGTGCAGCCTGTCGTCGGCGCGGCGGAGGTAAGGGCGCGCCCAGTCCACGAGGTTCTGCTCCCGGCCGCGGCGGTTCTTGTCGACGGAGCGCCGGCCCGTGAGCAGCTCCAGGAGCACGACGCCGAAGCTGTACACGTCGCTCTTCGCCGTGAGGTGGCCCGTCATGATGTACTCCGGCGCCGCGTAGCCGTGCGTGCCCATCACCCGCGTCGTCACGTGCGTGTCGTCTCCCTTGGGACCCTCCTTGGCCAGCCCGAAATCAGACAGCTTCGCCGTGTAATCCTGAAAATCCACGTTCACAGAACAGTCAGCACATTGCTGTGAACAACTTTCAGCTGAAATGATCGAAGCATGTCTAAGATCAGATTAAGAAGTTTATACTGTGTGTTTGTTCTTTGTACAGTATACTTCGATGCTGCTGCTATCTATGTGCGTTGTGCTAGCGGTTGGGATTTGGGAAGTTGGTAGTATGTAGAACAGTACAAGTACACAGCTTTGGGTCTATGAAACTATTGGCTTCTAACTAACCAGACAATACAGTCATATACAGTTACTTATAAACAGAGAGGTTTTGCACACTCATTTGTCGGACGTTGCCAATACAGAATCAAATTTGACTTGAGCACAAGTGTTTATTTCGTTTGCTAAAGTCTAATGAGCAAAATCAGGTTTGATTTGATTGTCCCTGATCAATGATGCAGCTGTGCACGTAAGTGGGTTGCAACAGTGGTTGCGATGCACAGGTACCAGCTTGGGAGTTGGGACTAAAGAACAGCAGAGGCTTCTAGTAACTAACCAGACAAATTAGTTTAGGCCATGCCCAACGGCCGGCATCTAGAAGAATAGAATCGATAAACAAAGAGATTTCTGCTGCTAGTTTTGTCTGACGCTGCCGATACAAAATCAGGTTTCAGCACGAGTGTTTTGTTTTCTCTGAATTCTAAACGAAGCCAGGCTTTGACCCGGAAACGATCAACGCTACGTGCGACCTGCTAGGATGCTACCAACGATGGTTGGCGTATGTGTCCTGGAGCAACCATAACAAAATTCAGGTTTCTTGCTCTACAATATTGCGAAATCCGACAGCGACTTGGTGCTGGCGTGTACCACTCACGACCTCGACAAGATTGAATTTTGGTGCCGATGTGCCGTACCACAGTAGGAGTACAGGTTTTATGATGTAGGAGTAGGGGATAGGATGGGGCAGCTGAATGAATGAATGAAACTCACCGAGTCGAGCAGGATGTTGGAGGCCTTGAAGTCGCGGTAGATCACCGGCGTGTCCGCCTCGTGCAGGAACGCCAGCCCCTTGGCGGCGCCAACGGCGATCTTGAGCCGCGTCGACCATGGCAGCGACGCGAGGACATCTGCACCCAAACATCACACGGATGATTAGCAACCAATTGGTCGAAAAAACAGAGTTAACTGAATCCAAACAGGCAAGGTTGAACTGATGGCGCTTACTCTTGAAGAGGTGGTTCTCGAGGCTGCCCCTGGGCATGTACTCGTAGACGAGCATCCGGTGGTCGTCCTGGTTGCAGAACCCCAGCAGCTTCACCAGGTGCGGGTTGCTCAGCATCCCCAAATACACCACCTCAGCCTGATCGGATCACACAAGAAAATCATTAGTCGGCATGCAGCACCGAATCATTCAGTAAAGAGCTGTGGTTTTCGCGCGGTCGAAGTCAATCTTGCACCAGACTTACCAGCCACTCGCGGTGTCCCTGCACGCCGTCGCTGTCGAGGTCGAGGTACTTGACGGCGACCTGCTGCGCGGCGAGGCCCGGGCGGAGCTTGCCGTCGATGGAGCCCTTGTAGACGGGGCCGAAGCCGCCCTCGCCGAGGAAGTTGGTGGTGGAGAAGTTCCTGGTCACGGCCTTGAGCTCGTCCAGGGTGAAGGCGTGCAGGCTCGTCGTCTCCAGCGTCCGCGACAGGTCCTCCAGCGACAACGACCGGAGGTTCATCACCGTCCGCCGCTTCCGCCCCGTCGCCCCCACCGGCGACGGCCGCGCGTCCGCCGCCTCCTCGTCGTCCTCGTAGTAGCCGAAGCACGCCAGGACGCACCTCCTGCACCCCATGCTCTTCTCTTGTTGTGTGTGCCTCTGATCTCTGATATGTTCAGAAAAAGTCAAGAGAGGCTGTGTTCGGTGAGAAGACGGTGCCGGGACGAGATGGCGCGCGCGTGTGTATATAACGGGGCTATGGTGGTTCTGGTTTTGGATGGGAGCATGGAGCTCGATACTATGCGGCTTCCTTCCTAGTGGGTGGGGTTGGAGACAATGTCTCACTAACTTTCTGATTAACTACAACAAGCTAATTGAGCAGGTGGGGCAATTAGAAACCCTAAATCGATCGTTGGTGATGCAGGGGCATTAGTTCGTTAGTTAATTATTAGTGCTGCAAAGCCATTTCAAAAGAACTTTTCCTCGGTGAAATAAATATGGGTGATGCATGCATAGATGATTCCTGCCTAGGTAAGGATGGCGACGCACCAACCATCAATGGAAACTTTCCCCAGAGAGGGGATGACATAGCAAGACTTCAATAGTGGACGTTTGTGCTTATCATTTGGAGGAGTTGGTTAATCCTTCCTATACTTAAATATTCTTTTGCTTTGTGCGTGTTCTTTAAACATATAGGCGGATAAGAATAAGATCACACTAGCAGACTCCCCACACGATTGATTTAGATGCTTCCATCCAGGGGTAGTAGTATAGAACTGCAGGCCTCTCCCACTCCAAATTAGTAATCGATGTTCTCTCTTTTCCTCCTTGTCATGTTCTGGGTAGCATTTGGCTGTATTTGTTTGTCAATGTTTTCTTGTCAGATTCCTCTTTAGGTTAGACCATTAACCTTGAAGAAGCGAGGGGGCGGCTAGATTTCGATTTGGAACTAGCTTACGTGCGGGCAAATCTGCTCGAATTTTGTAGGGACAAGTAACCTAATCCCTTACAACATCAAATCAACAAACAAACGGTGTTATATATAGCCAGGAATGCATGTAACTCAATTTTCGTGCCTTAAACTGCCTTTCACCGGGGCGACAGAGTGTTGAGCCATGATCCCAGTACCCACTGAAGTCTAAACCCTGTTGATTACATTTGCATACACAAGCATGGAGCCCTCGCAAATGCGACGAATTCATCTTTAGGGGATTGATAGTGTTACTGAAATAAAGATATGGTTTCATGAATATCACATTATTTCCCACTATGAGATACAAATAATATAGTTCTACAACTATAAAAAATGTTATGTTAAACAAATTATTACATATGATCTTTGACATCATCTTAAATTTGTGCATGAATCATTATTACATCATCTGGAAGAAACCCATCTGTTGTTTGTAACTGATATTAGATCGGCAAATATAACTATAGATATCATGTAATGTAAGATTAACATGCGGTTGATTAACCTTTGATAAATTTCTTGACGACTTGAAAATAAAAAAAGATCTATCTTCCTCAATTTTCTAGGCCGCATTACTCCATGTGAAATTTTGACCATTACTTTTAATACTAACATGATACTAAAAATAAAGAAAATAAAAATGGAAAATTTTAACAGGACATCAGTAGTCAAAGTTAGAGAACTGTGGCTCTACTTGAATGTCAACTATTTTTATTGAGTTTTTCATTTACCAACTTTGTTTAAATCTCTCAGTGCTATCATGATTCATATCTTCAATCCATTGGTTTTGCATACTTGGTCGAGAGTGGATTTTGTACACCCACGCATGGGTGTGGGTGTTTCCGTCACCGTTGATTGTGCTTTGAGATTCGGATAAAAAGAGGAGAGAGAAAGGAATCTTTTCATATACTATGGTGGGCACGAATCTCGAGGAATAAATGAATGGTGACGGAAACACCCACAGCTTAGAACACATGGCTAGGATATTTTAGTCCCAACCTCTTAATAACTTGTCAATTTAATTGTTTGATTTTAATGGAATGTGATCTTAAGTAGATTTCGTTCATCATAGGGAAGACATATAATTATTCCAAAATTGGTTGTCCTAAAAAAAATTATTCCCAAGAATTAAAAATGTATGACTTTGAATTCCTCTAGTTTATTGTATTAGTGACACCATTGGGGTATAGATACGAAAGAGTTCCACGAGACATATTCCATAACTCGCAATTATATCATGAACAATTGGTAAGACTCACCCAATCGTCTTGAAAGGGTGGCGGTGTACTATTTTTTCTTGCATATTTATACCCATCTTTCAACATTAAGTAGCATTGGGCAGAATATCTCAATAAAATTGAGTTTCAGAACAATTATTATTATTTTTTTTATGTTTTGCACTAAATAAAAATGTAATTGGTTTGAGAACTAATTAATCTATAATTGGATGGTTAGGAGGATGGTACCCTAGTGTCCTAGTCCAAGAGGAATCAGAACCTAGGTTTAATGTCATGTGTCCCTTAGAAAGGCAGAATTTTCTTTCGGTGGAGGGACATTTCCATTGCACACGAGGCATCTATGGTGACTTAGCCATGGATAACCTATTAAGACAAAAAAAAATCCGTGTGAGGCGGTGTTCCTTGCGATGGTTGTGGTGTACTTTGTCAATGTTGAAGTTATGCAGCTCCAGTGTTCTATATATTATTCATGAGTGTGCGTGTGTGTGTCTGGTAGTAGTCAAATAATAATATGGTCAACTTTTGAGAGGGAAATATTGCCATTTTTTATAGTTGCCCAGATATGTGTATTAACCAGTTTAATAATCATAATTCTTTTTGTTTGGCAAAACACTTTGGATGCTATCTAGCACATCTTTTATTTTTTTGGTTATGTTGCTAGCATCTCGTTCAATTCTCATCCGCCACTAGTTTAGAGTTATATATTTTCCCTTGGAAAAATGCTTCATGTCCTAGTAGCTATTTTCCTTGCCATGACATGTTTCAGCTAGCTTAGCTAGCGGTTCACAACAACATAAAACTACAGACACAACTACCTAAATGGAATATATTTTCTGCGGGACTGCACGGGCTGACCCAATTATGAGAGTCCATGTCCCAATCGCACAATTGCACGTCTAAGTCTTTTTGTTTTGTTTTAAACCGTTTATGTAACTAATTATTTCGTTAAATTGAAGCAATAAATTTAAGATCTGACTATCACGATAATTTGGATGATGTGGTTCAATGTGGTGCATCTATTTTAGGCACATGTATTTTTCTTTTAGTATATAATAGAAATAGATATTATGTATCCTGAAATTCAATTAGAGGACATGCATGTGACATATATGTGTGTGTGTATGCACGCATGTGTCTTTCTTCTGTAACCGCAAAAGAAAATTATGGTTTTTTTAGTAGTCTGAAAGGAATGTCTCCAACCGGATAAAAAAAAATTGTGGACAGTTTGTAAACAATCGATGTCGTCAATATTTTGACCGGAAAAATACGCTTACGAAAAGTAAAGCGGGGAACAAAAAAAGAAGTCCACTTTTGATTATTGAACCTTCATTGTTTAAGTCATATTTCTTCATAAAAACTTTGAAGGAACACATAACTGAATCCTAAACTTCTCTTATGCAATAAATGATGACACTGACTACAACTATTTTTTTGAACATTCCCGTTGAAACATGTGATGCTACTCCTCGCGAGTTCGTGCAGATACAACATCATGGGGGACCAAGGTTGGGGAGGTCACACTTTACAGCACGCGAACCTCAAATCCATGTGACAACCGCATCGGTAAAACCAGTTCCACCTGGACGCCACGTCAGCAAAAGTCAAGTTGAAATCAACCTATGGTACAAGAGTGAATGGTTTGCAGAATTCACTATTCAGTTTTACACCTTTTCAAAGTTCTAGGACCATGCAAATGCAAAATTTAGCGAAATATACATGGTGAAAGGTGAATTTCATATTTTTAAACATAACAAATTTCTCTTTCATCTAACACACAACCCTGTAGCTGGGACAACCAAATATCCTTGTAAGATTTGTATTGTATCCTTCTTGAAGCCGTTGTCTTGATTCCCCGAGTGCGTGCTACCTAGAATGTTCATCAGTTACAGCTTGCCTTGGCTAACTGTGGTAGGATACCGCGACGTTAGCCACAATGTGGCATAACCTTGCATTTCGCATCCTAAGTGTGATTTGACTTCTCGGATAAGTTTGAATGCAATAATTGGTGTGTGCTTCATGCAGCACTGCAAGATGTGGTAGGGTCCGGAAGCGAGGTCTTTTCATTGTCAAAAAATAATAATGAGATGGTAGGTAAAGTAAGAATGTCGTCTTCAAGAATTATTGACCCAAACCAGTGAAGGCAACATGAATGGAAAGCTTTACAAAGAAGTCTACTTTGAAAACATATAAATATGTAAAATATGTATAGAAAAAATTCCAGCATTGACACAAAGCTTGTCATTTGTGGCAAAGTGCACACGAGGGTGTGTCATTTTTTCAAACTTCACATCGATATATTCGGAGTCACATACTGGTAGATTTAACAACATCGCAATGGTACATACAATGACATAAACAACTTTGACGTATTACGTATACACGCTCCCATGAGCTGACGATAATGATCCATTTACCAGGACTCTTCCTCTCACGTGCTCTTTTAGGCGACCAGCCGGGTGCCCCGCTTTCAGGTTGCATCCTCTTCAGATATGAACGCGCCAAACCAAATGCTTTCCCACAGGCCACAGCTGATAGCAACAGAGAGCGATCGATGGTGCCGTCCATTATTCTTCTGTATATCCAGGTCCCATCGTAGGTTAGGATGCCAAATCAGGATGTCTACTACTTGGCGATGGGCGCCCACCGCATCGCGGCAAGGATGCCATGCCCCCATCGTATCCTACATCTGAAATTAGTGTGCATCGATCAGGTACGGATCGCGACAGCTCATTTTGATTATGGTAGGGGCCGGAGAGATCATGCCGGCCGCGGCCGGGAGTGACAGTTCCTTGGAGTCGTCAGAAACCTCACCCCGATAATCACAAGCTCAGAACAAAGAAAATAAGTTGTCTGAAGTTAAGTGAATCTATACAACAGAGACTAGGCTCAATTTGGAAGTTCTATTTTTCTAAAACCACAGTATCATAAAAATAAAGTATTTCAGTGCCTGTCAATGGAATACTTCAGTTTTAGAGAGTACTTCGGTTTAGAAAAAAAGAGGTCAGGACCGAAGTTTCCAATATGGTAAAGAAAATGCAGTTTTGAGGAATACTTCAGTTTGTAAGACCTATGTATTTTTTAAAATTAAATTATCCTCTGAAACATGAGTGATGTTTACACTCTTGGGAGAATACGCTCCCTTTATTTTCAAATACATCTTAGACACATTTTCAAATATCAAAAAAAAATGAAACAAAAAATTCACGTACATCTTCACGTGATACGTGCCCACAAAGTCGTTTCATGAAATTTTGACTTATCGTGTGGCGTGTGCAAAAAAGACAAATTTTGGTGCTAAAATAAGGCTTTCTACCAAATTTTTTTCTTTCTCTTTTCACATAGATCACAAAAAATATTGCTTTTTTGCGGAACTTAACGAACACACATATATTATGGTCATGGACATGTAGATTTTTTTTCTTTTTTGAACAATTTTTTTTTCAAATGGAGGGAGCATATGAACACGGGAATCGAATTAAATTTCTATATGAATACTTCAATAATTCTTTGGTGCCCAACTAGGGTTGAGATTTGGAATAGACGCCCTCAGATATTCAGGCTTCATGTTAAACGATGCATGCTCTGCAGGCCGATGAGAACGACTTTGTCCGGTACACGTGTCGTGGATTCTGTCTAGTGGTCCGTGCTTTGGCTTTGTCTCCAAAAGAGAAAGGTGCACCGGCAAAGTATACCC
Source organism: Lolium perenne (assembly GCF_019359855.2). Taxonomy (NCBI): domain Eukaryota; kingdom Viridiplantae; phylum Streptophyta; class Magnoliopsida; order Poales; family Poaceae; genus Lolium; species Lolium perenne. The sequence goes on from NC_067250.2 coordinate 35,831,048, forward strand.
ACTTGATGATGCAGTTTAGAGTTATACCGATGATAAGTTGATACTATCTGGAAAAGCATTTAATTTGGTTTGTTTAGGGCGCCAGTTGATAAAGGTGGTTAAGTTTTGACCAAGGGGAAAAAAAGACTAAGAAGCCTATTAGGTGTTGGAGGTTGCAACTGAATATGTCCAAGTCCTTTTGCATGCTCATCATTTGTATCCTTTTGACAGTGCAGGCCGGCATTATAGAGGTGAACATTAGGCAAGAAAGAAGTTTCCTGGTGCGTGACAGCACCAAAAGTCGTAGTAGCATTATCAGGGGTAAGCGCATACTTATAGGTTCCATTTTGGCGCCGCGTGATAGGTTCTCCGGGCAGAAAACCTAATCTTTTAGGCAAAAGATATCCTTTTTTCCGAAAACTCAGCAGAGATTACTCTTTCTTGAAATAATTTTAAAACAAGCCTTTCACATAGGCAATAACATGTTGCTCTAGGTGGAGGAGGCATGCCTAATAGCATGGCTCGCTATGGACCATGAAGTCCTGCTATAGGACATGCCACCTTCGGCCACGGAGCCATGCTATAGATTGGGGCACGACCTTATAAAAACATGAAATTTTAAATCAGTTTTGAGATAAATTTATTTTGTACAAAGCCTCTGAAAAACGGTCATTTCCGAGGGAAGATGATGAGGTGGGCCAGGACTCGCTTGTGATCCTATATCATAAAAATCACGAAAACATGCCCCATACAAATATTTTTGCAAATAATGTTAGAAATAGTGTTTGCTTGTTAACTTTAAACTTTGTTGGGTTCTTGTGTTATGAAGAAAGCGTAAAGTGAGGACATTTGGTAAATTATAGGTACCCCCAAATGGAGGATGGTAGGACGAGCATTTGGATAGTGCCGACAAAGCGGCCGTGTTTTGGGGGAAATCTCCCCCACCGGCGTCCCCCAAATTGATTCCGCAATGATCAAAAGCTACAAGAAAAATTAGGAAACCATAACTCAATTTGGGCCACGAAGGCACCCAAATTCAAATGCAAGGTCTCAAGTTCAAATTCACCGGCCACACGCTAGCTACCAAAATGCCACCAAGTCTACCAGATCATGTTATAAACAGGGTAGAGGGAGTCAAATGGAGGAGGTCAATGGGTCATCGATGACATCCAGTGCTTGTTGCTAAGGCGTTAGAGGTGGAAGCTATATATGTCGACGGTGTCGGATGCATCGCTGTCGTGGCCTGCTCTGCCGCTCCTCTCCTTCATGATGCAAGCCCGGGCCATCTTGTACCGTGCATTGGCATCATCATCCATGGTGTTGCGGTTGGTGGTTGCGATATATCTCTTCAACAACTCCGCCGCCCACGCTGTTGGAGATATGCCCAAGAGGCAATAATAAAATGGTTATTATAATATATCTTTGTGTTTATGATAATGTTTACATACCATGCTATAATTGTATTAACCGAAACATTCTTACATGTGTTATGTGAACAACAAAGAGTCCCTAGTAAGCCTCTTGTATAACTAGCTTGTTGATTAATAGATGATCATGGTTTCGTGATCATGAACATTGGATGTTATTAATAACAAGATTATGTCATTATATGAATGATGTAATGGACACACCCAATTAAGCGTAGCATAAAATCACGTCATTAAGTTATTTGCTATAAGCTTTCGATACATAGTTACCTAGTCCTTTTGACCATGAGATCATGTAAATCACTTATACCGGAAAGGTACTTTGATTACATCAAACGCCACTGCGTAAATGGGTGGTTATAAAGGTGGGATTAAGTATCCGGAAAGTATGAGTTGAGGCATATGCATCAACAGTGGGATTTGTCCATCCCGATGACAGATAGATATACTCTGGGCCCTCTCGGTGGAATGTCGTCTAAATAGCTTGCAAGCATATGAATGGTTCATAAGAGACCACATACCACGGTACGAGTAAAGCGTACTTGTCAGGAGACGAGGTTGAACAAGGTATAGAGATACCGATGATCAAACCTCAGACAAGTAAAATATCGCGTGACAAAGGGAATCGGTATCGTATGTGAATGGTTCATTCGATCACTAAGTCATCGTTGAATATGTGGGAGCCATTATGGATCTCCAGATCCCGCTATTGGTTATTGGTCGGAGAGAGGTCTCAACCATGTCTACATAGTTCGCGAACCGTAGGGTGACACACTTAAGGTTTGATGTCGTTTAAGTAGATATGGAATAAGGAATGGAGTTCGAAGTTTTGTTCGGAGTCTCGGATGGGATCCAGGACATCACGAGGAGGTCCGGAATGGTCCGGAGAATAAGATTCATATATAGGAAGTCATATTCCAAGTTTGGAAATGATCCGGTGCATTTATGGCAGGTTCTAGAAGGTTCTAGAAAAGTCCGGAAGAAATCATCATGGAAAGTGGAGTCCTGGAGGGACTCCACCTTGCATGGCCAGCCAAACCCTAAGGGGTGGAGTCCCAGGTGGACTCCACCATAGGTGGCCGGCCACCCCACCTAAGGGAAAGGTGGGAGTCCCACCTTGGGTAGGACAACCCCCTTGAGTAGGTTTCCCACCTATGGGAGGTTTTGTTGTTGGGGTCTTATTCGAAGACTTGGACTACAACTCTTGGGGATTTCCACCTATATAATGAGGAGGAGAGGGAGGGGCAGCCACTCTTGGCCGCACCACCTAGGGCTGCCCATGGCCGGCGCCCTAGCCACCCCCTCTCCCCAAACCCTAGCCTCTCCTCCTCCACATAATACTCTCGCAGCGCATAGGCGAAGCCCTACCGGAGTTCTCCACCACCACCGCCACCACGCCGTCGTGCTGCCGGGATTCCGAGGAGGATCTACTACTTCCGCTGCCCGCTGGAACGGGGAGAAGGACGTCGTCATCAACACCGAACGTGTGACCGAGTACGGAGGTGCTGCCCGATTGTGGCACTGTCAAGATCTTGTACGCGCTTTTGAAAGCGGCAAGTGATCGTCTACCGCAGCAACGAGAGCCTCCTCTTGTAGGCTTTGGAAATCTTCAAGGGTTAGTCTCGTTCATCCCCTCGTTGCTCCCATCTTCTAGATTGCATCTTGGCTTGGATTGCGTTCTCGCGGTAGGAAAATTTTTGTTTTCTATGCTACGAATCCCTACAGTGGTATCAGAGCCGTGTCTATGCATAGATGGTTGCACGAGTAGAACACAATTGTTTTGTGGGCGTTGATGCTTATGTTGTCTTTATTTCGAGTACTTTGCATCTTTGTGGCATGGTGGGATGAAGCGGCTCGGGCTAACTTTACATGACCGCGTTCATGAGACTTGCTCCACGTTCGAGATGCAACTTGTATTGCATAAGTGGCTTTGCGGGTGTCTGTCTCTCCCACCATAGTGAAGATTCAATTTACTCTTTCTATTGACAACACTAGTATCACCGTTGTGGTTCATGTTCGTAGGTAGATTAGATCTTACTCGAAAACCCTAAACCACGTAAAATATGCAAACCAAATTAGAGGCGTCTAACTTGTTTTTGCAGGGTTTGGTGATGTGATATGGCCATGATGTGATGATGAATATGTATGAGATGATCATTATTGTATTGTGGCAACCGGTAGGAGCCTTATGGTTGTCTTTAAATTTCATGTTGAGTAGTATTTCAAAGTAGTTGTAATAGTTGCTACATGAGGTGAACAACCATGAAGACGGCGCCATGAACCTTGACGCTACGCCGACGATGATAGAGATCATGCCCGTTGATGATGGAGATCATGTCCGTGCTTTGGAGATGAAGATCGAAGGCGCAAAGACTAAAGGGCCATATCATATCACATATGAATTGCATGTGATGTTAATCCTTTATGCATCTTATTTTGCTTAGAACGCGATGGTAGCATGGCATACACGTAAACATTAAATACGAGCCTCGATCGGCTCTCAGGTTATCCTGTGAATCGGCTCAAGGAGCCGATCCACCCATGATTCGCACGAGGTGTACGATCACATGGTGGTCTTGCTTGATCGAAACAAAGCTAAAACGACCTACTACGATTTAGGGTTTTCACCACATAATCGGAACATCCTACGCGTGATTGAGCCTGGCGGCCACGCACGGTGATCATAAACCGACCCTAGACAAGGCCTAAAAACCAACATGAAGTTGATCCCCGGAACATCCTGTCTAGGGCTAGCAAACTACACCCTACGTGCCACTGGATCCTTCAACCCGTTTGTAAGGCCTAACTATGCAGATATTAAACTAATCCTTGAAGAACAAGGAGCAATCATAACGGATCGGATCTACTAAATAACGATCAAGCGGGGTGCCGCCCTTACACCTAAGATAGGCGTAAGGGCGGCTAGACGTCTAAGGGTTGCATGGACGAAAGCATGTAACATGACGAAACAATGCTAACCCTAACACATCTATGATAACTACGTTGCTCGCTATCAACAAGGCTTCAGCACGAGCAACGCATGACAACGAATAAACGTTACTGCCTAGATCGCAAGATGCGATCTAGGCAGCATGATGCTTACCCGGAAGAAACCCTCGAAACAAGGGAGTTGGCGATGCGCCTAGATTGGTTTGTGATGAACGTGATTGCTGTTTATTCCATAAACCCTAGATACATATTTATAGTCCGTAGACTTTCTAACGTGGGAGTAATCCCAACCGTGCACGAGCCAAATTCTATCTAACCGACACGTATCCTACTATATTTACAGATACACGGGCAAACTAGCCCAAACTTTGTATACAAGGCCGATTCATGTATTTCTTCCAGGTATATTCTTCAAGCCCATCTTTAATCGCGGCCCCCCTCTGATCCAGTCAAATTCTGGTGATAACAGATATATGTGATATCTAAGACCTTATTGCAAGATGATAGAATATAATTTGGTGAGACTACATAAACTCATAAGTTTTATGGGAATGTACGAAGATTGAAGACGCAAGGCGTCCCAATCCTCCAACTATTGGGGCACTAACGATACTCGCATATCCATGAAGTGATCGTCGTTAGTATGCACCGTTGCTAAGACTCGTCGAGGGCTACGGCAGTAGCGACGAGGAGCTCGCCAGCAGCACCACCGGCGGCGGCTACAATGGCGACGATGAGGACAGCGACGGTCCCTAGAGCAGGGGCCAATTAGTATAGTACTAGCAGTAGCAATCTGCCCTCCTTTTGTTCTTCCGCTCCTGAGCAATCGGCTCCTTCTTTGTAAGAAATCCTATTATTAATGAAGAAAATATTCCCCTCCTAATTTTGCTTTCTTGTCAATTTTGCCGATTGTCACACGAAGTCGCTGTTCAAAGAGCCGATGGAAAGGCATCAGTTGCCTATTCATACGGTCAAACTGTAGGATAACGTTGCATAGAAAACAAAAAATTTCCTACCGCGAACACGCAATCCAAGCCAAGATGCAATCTAGAAGACGGTAGCAACGAGGGGATTATCGAGTCTCACCCTTGAAGAGATTCCAAAGCCTACAAGATGAGGCTCTTGTTGCTGCGGTAGACGTTCACTTGCCGCTTGCAAAAGCGCGTAGAAGATCTTGATCACGATCGGTTCCGGCGCCACGAACGGGCAGCACCTCCGTACTCGGTCACACGTTCGGTTGTTGATGAAGACCACGTCCTTCTCCCCGTTCCAGCGGGCAGCGGAAGTAGTAGCTCCTCCTTGAATCCAGCAGCACGACGGCGTGGTGGCGGTGGCGGTGGAGATCTCCGGCGGAGCTTCGCTAAGCGTGCGGGAGAAGAGGAGGAGAGAGGGGGCGGCTAGGGTTTGGGAGAGGGGGTGGCCGGCCACCTAGGGGTGCGGCCAAGCTATGGGCTTGTGGTGGTCAGCCCCCTCTCCTATGCCCATCATTATATAGGTGGAAACCCCAAGAGTTGTAGTCCAAGTCTTCGAATAAGACCCCAACACCAAAACTTCCCAAAGGTGGGAAACCTACTCAAGGAGGGAGTCCTACCCAAGGTAGGACTCCCACCTTTTCCTTAGGTGGGGTGGCCGGCCACCATGGGTGGAATCCACCTGGGATTCCTTCCCCTTAGGGCTGGCCGGCCATGCTAGTGGAGTCCCTCCGGGACTCCACCTTCCATAGTGCCATTCTTCCGGACTTTTCTAGAACCTTCTAGAACCTGCCATAAATGCACCAGATCATTTCCAAACTTGGAATATGACTTCCTATATATGAATCTTATTCTCCGGACCATTACGGAACTCCTCGTGATGTCCGGGATCTCATCCGGGACTTCGAACAAATATTCGAACTCCATTCCATATTCAAGTTCTACCATTTCAACATCCAACTTTAAGTGTGTCACCCTACGGTTCGCGAACTATGCGGACATGGTTGAGTACTCACTCCGACCAATAACCAATAGCGGGATCTGGAGATCCATAATGGCTCCCACATATTCAACGATGACTTTAGTGATCGAATGAACCATTCACATACGATACCAATTCCCTTTGTCACGCGATATTTTACTTGTCCGAGGTTTGATCTTCGGTATCACTCTATACTTTGTTGAACCTCGTTTCCTGACAAGTACTCTTTACTCGTACCGTGGTATGTGGTCTCTTATGAACTCATTCATATGCTTGCAAGACATTAGACGACATTCCACCGAGAGGGCCCAGAGTATATCTATCCGTCATCGGGATGGACAAATCCCACTGTTGATCCATATGCCTCAACTCATACTTTCCGGATACTTAATCCCACCTTTATAACCACCCATTTACGCAGTGCCGTTTGGTGTAATCAAAGTACCTTTCCGGTATAAGTGATTTACATGATCTCATGGTCATAAGGACTAGGTAACTATGTATCGAAAGCTTATAGCAAATAACTTAATGACGAGATCTTATGCTACGCTTAATTGAGTGTGTCCATTACATCATTCATATAATGATATAACCTTGTTATTAATAACATCCAATGTTCATGATTATGAAACTAATCATCCATTAATCAACAAGCTAGTTTAAGAGGCATACTAGAGACTTCTTTGTTGTCTACATATCACACATGTACTAATGTTTCGGTTAATACAATTATAGAATGATATATAAACATTTATCATAAACATAAAGATATAAATAATAACCACTTTATTATTGCCTCTAGGGCATATCTCCTTCAGTCTCCCACTTGCACTAGAGTCAATAATCTAGTTTACATTTGTAAAGATATAACACCTTGGCCTTCCGGTGCTTTATCATGTTTTGCTCACGGGAGAGGTTTTAGTCAACGGATCTGACACATTCAGAAACGTATGTATTTTGTAATTCATTTGCGTCTTTAACGCATCACTCATTTCCAAATGAGTCGGCATTAAATATGTTTGGTCTTCTGGTGGAACCTTAATTCCGCGGTCTGAAATATGTCACTAATATTGTCACACACAATATAGCTTCAAAGTTCTAACACTATCGGAACTACACCAAGTTCTCAAAGAACTTCTTGACTTAACATCCTTTGTCATTGTCAAAACAATGATATACTCTGCCTTCTTTTGTAGAATCCGTCACAATATTTAGAACTCTTCTAAATCTAACATAGACAACTTCTAGTTCATTGTGCTACCTTTAAAACAACACTTAGTCTAATTTGAGATTGAAATTCTATTTTGATATGTGACAAAACAAATATCGGTGTAATCACATTACAGTGATTTGTTTGTCATTTCTCCATACAAAACTATATATATATCCTTGGTTCTTCTAAAGTACTCAAGGATACTCTTACTGTCGTCCAATGATCATCTCATGAATCATTCTGGTATATGCTCATAACATTTTAGCGCACAGGACATCTGATTGTGTACATATTATTCGTGATCCATAATCACTCATGTGTTTTTACTCATTGAGTATCAGATACACTCAAGTCTTGTTAAAACTTCACATGACAAGAACATTTTCTTAATATTTCTATATTGAACTATTTCAATATCCATTCTATGTACTTTGACTTAAACTTATTTTGTGTTTCAATCTATCTTCATAGATCTTGACACTAGATATGTTTCAGTCCATATCCTTTCATTGAAATTAATTTCTCAATGAAACCTTTTAATCAAGTATATAATTACATCATTTATAACCAACTATATGTCACCTACATAAAGTATTATAAATATGTCTTAGCGCTTCCACTTAATTTCTTGCAAATGCAAGCCTCTTCATCGTCTCTGATGAAATCAAAAAACTCTTTGACTATTTCATCTGGTGAAGATTCTAACTCCGTGATACTTACTTCATCCAATTGAAGTTCGTATACTTATCTAGTATTCCACGGACCAGCAAAACTCTTGGTTGTATCTTGTATACACCTTTAATACACACTTCTGATAAGTAATGTATTTTGCCATCCTACTAACATATCTCATAAAAGAAATATGTAGTGATTACTAGAATAATCCACATAGACTATAAGCATTGCTACGGAAGATCTAATCTTGTTGTAGTCAACTATTTGAACTTTGTCGTAAATAACTTTTCGACAAGTCAAGCTTCTTCAAGGATATTTCATCCAAGTCCATCAATTTTATAGATCCATTTACTTTCAAAAAGTATTCATCTATCTTGGATTTCATGGCGTATAGCCATTTTAACGGAGTCAGGGCCCATCATAGCTTCTTTGTTTGTAGTTGGTTTATCATTGTTCATAATCAATCCTTTGTCCACAAATCATTTATTTGATCACAAAGTAAACCATACCTACAAGGTTCAATATGTACTTCGATCTCCATGGCTAAAACACTTTGTAGTCATGGGAGCCATGATCGTCGTGGTCGCTTCCGGAATCAATTTCCGATGCTGCGCTACACTGATCATTATGCTCAGGTTCATAAACCTTATCAAATTATATTGTCCTCCCACTCAAATACTTCACTAGAAACAATTTCTTGGAAATAAGAAACATTGACAAACACTTTTGTCTTTGCCTACATAGTGGGAAGAATTCCCAATCAATTCGCTGGGATAACCAACAAAGACATTCATCCGATTTTGGTTGTAAACTTATTTACTTATGCTATGCATACCAAAATTTTAAGAAAAGACTATTAGGATTCATACCCATACCATAACTCGTATGGTGTCATTTCAACGGATCATGATGATGCTCTATTAAGTGTAAAAGCGGTAGTCACTAAAGCATAATCCACAAAAATATAATGGCGTCATAATATTTTATCTCATCATTAATCCAACAAGGTTTGGATACATCTCTCGGATACTTCATCATCACTATGATACTCCAAGAAACGTGAGTTGTAGAACAATTTCATAACTCTCTTAGATGTTCGCTAAAACCCGTAATTCAAATATTTCCACCATGATCCTATCATAGATATTTAACTTTTCTATTACGATGATTTCTACTTCATGCTGAAATTTATTTGAATCCATTCAAATGTTTCAAACTTCTTCCTTATTGAATATATCCACATATATATACTCAATTCATTGTTGGAAGTTTTCATGAAGTAGAAGAATCTCCCGCACACAACTATGCCCAGTGAACCATATACATCATCATGTATTTTTCACTAAGTTAGTTGTCCGTTCAACTCTTGGCCTATGAACGGTATTTTAATCATTCTCTTTAGAAAAGATTTGCAAGCGCCAAATGATTCAAAAAATCAAATGACTCCAGAAATCCATTTGCATGGAGTTCCTTCATGTGTTCCTTTCTAACATGACCTAAATGGCGGTTCCACAAATAAGTGGAATTCAAATCATTTGCCTTATGGCATTTTAGCGTCAGTGTTATGTATGTGTGTTTCACCATTAAGATTTATAATAACTTATCCATCGTACATGGAGTAATGTCATAATTTAAACAACTCATTGTTTTTATTTGACCAGAGCAAAATAACAATTTATTAAGCTCTTTATTATAAATTCTAAGGGCTAGATAGAATGCCAATGACGAACATAATAACACTTTATTTTTGTTCCTGACGTGCATTCCTATCATATTCCTTGTCAGTCACTTAGGCCATTGTATTCTTGTATTGCGTTTTTTTGTATGACACTTCATACCAACCAATATAGTACTAATATCCAAGAATTTCATAGTGTGAGTTAACTAGGAATACAACCATAACATGTATATCATTTATATACACCTGAGCTAGACTTTCTAGCCTTCTCTTTTCTTTTTGCCAAAATATCTTTTGCAGTTTCTCTTTTAGCTTTCCTCATTATTCAGAAAAACACTTCAACATCATTAACTTCTAGGTTTGTTGGTCAAATACCAATAACCTTGAGGTTCTTACTTTGAAGTTGATCATCATATGACAAGTGTTCCAGATTTCACTATTAGTAACTTTGTAATATGATGAACAATTTCACTCATAATTTTATCCATCATATCATGACGACTTTCCGAGACCATGTCTGTACATGCTAGGCTCGTAAAGTTTTGACCTTGGTATTTGCATGTGCAAATCTAGCTTGCACCCGTTTTATGCACACGTAGAATCTATCACACCCGATCATCACGTGATGCTTCGAAACGACGAGTCTTAGTAACGGTGCATATTTAAGGATGGTCACTTCATGGATATGCAAATATCGTTAGTGCCCCAATAGTTGGAGGATTGTGACGCCTTGCGTCTTCAACCTTCGTACATTCCCATAAAACTTATGAGTTCATGTAGTCTCACCAAATTATATTCTATCATCTTGCAATAAGGTTTTAGATATCACATATATCTCATACCTTGATTATTTCTGAAAACTAAATTTTCAGCTCCTTACTTTTCAAACAGATTTGAACTTCAAGTTTCACGGAGACAAGATAATTTTAGGTACTAATTGAAACCATAGCTCTTTGAATCAACAATGTGAGGTTTACTAAAAGTTTGCAATAGGACTTAATCAATTCTTGATTCTTTAACAATACGGTACTAATCCGTAAAGTTTCTTGTCAGATTTTAACAGTATTTCTATCTCAATAACAAGACTAGCGCATAGTAGTAAACGGATGCCAATACTACAAAATTAATTCAAAATACTACTCAGACTATGTTTATGATAATTAGTTCATGTTTTAATCTAATTACTAATGAACTCCCACTTAATACAACATCCCTCATAGATGTTAAGTGGTACACGATCCAAATTCACTACACCAAAAACCGATCATCACGTGAGATGATGTAGCTTCAATGGTGAACATCAACATGTTGATCATATCATCCATATGACTCGTGTTCAACCTTTCGGTTTCCGTTGTCCCGAGGCCATGTCTGTACATGCTAGGCTCGTCAAGCAAACCCAAGTATTTCGCGTGTGCAACATGGCTTACACCCGTTGTATGTGAATCGTTGAATCTATCACATCCGATCATCACGAGATGCTTTGAAACGACGAATTGTTACAACGGTGCATACGAGGGGAGAACACTTTATTATCTTGATATTAATGTGAGGGATCATCTTATAATGCTACCGTCGCGTTCTAAGCAAAATAAGATGCATAAAGGATTAACATCACATGCAATTCATATGTGATATGATATGGCCCTTTTGTCTTTGCGCCTTCGATCTTCATCTCCAAAGCACGGACATGATCTCCATCATCAACGGGCATGATCTCCATCATCGTCGGCGTAGCGTCAAGGTTCATGGCGCCGGCTTCATGGTTGCTCACCTCATGTAGCAACTATTACAACTACTTTGAAATACTACTCAACATGAAATTTAAAGACAACCATAAGGCTCCTGCCGGTTGCCACAATACAATAATGATCATCTCATACATATTCATCATCATATTATGGCCATATCACATCACCAAACCCTGCAAAAACAAGTTAGACGCCTCTAATTTGGTTTGCATATTTTACGTGGTTTAGGGTTTTCGAGAGAGATCTAATCTACCTACGAACATGAACCACAACGTTGATACTAATGTTTTCAATAGAAGAGTAAATTGAATCTTCACTATAGTAGGAGAGACAGACACCCGCAAAGCCTCTTATGCAATACAAGTTGCATGTCGAACGAGGAACAAGTCTCATGAACGCGGTCATGTAAAGTTAGTCCGGGCCGCTTCATCCCACTATGCCACAAAGATGCAAAGTACTCAAACTAAAGATAACAAGAGCATCAACGCCCACAAAACCATTGTGTTCTACTCGTGCAACCATCTATGCATAGACACGGCTCTGATACCACTGTAGGATAACGTTGCATAGAAAACAAAAATTTTCCTACCGCGAACACGCAATCCAAGCCAAGATGCAATCTAGAAGACGGTAGCAACGAGGGGATTATCGAGTCTCACCCTTGAAGAGATTCCAAAGCCTACAAGATGAGGCTCTTGTTGCTGCGGTAGACGTTCACTTGCCGCTTGCAAAAGCGCGTAGAAGATCTTGATCACGATCGGTTCCGGCGCCACGAACGGGCAGCACCTCCGTACTCGGTCACACGTTCGGTTGTTGATGAAGACCACGTCCTTCTCCCCGTTCCAGCGGGCAGCGGAAGTAGTAGCTCCTCCTTGAATCCAGCAGCACGACGGCGTGGTGGCGGTGGCGGTGGAGATCTCCGGCGGAGCTTCGCTAAGCGTGCGGGAGAAGAGGAGGAGAGAGGGGGCGGCTAGGGTTTGGGAGAGGGGGTGGCCGGCCACCTAGGGGTGCGGCCAAGCTATGGGCTTGTGGTGGTCAGCCCCCTCTCCTATGCCCCTCATTATATAGGTGGAAACCCCAAGAGTTGTAGTCCAAGTCTTCGAATAAGACCCCAACACCAAAACTTCCCAAAGGTGGGAAACCTACTCAAGGAGGGAGTCCTACCCAAGGTGGGACTCCCACCTTTTCCTTAGGTGGGGTGGCCGGCCACCATGGGTGGAATCCACAGGGATTCCTTCCCCTTAGGGCTGGCCGGCCTTGCTAGTGGAGTCCCTCCGGGACTCCACCTTCCATAGTGCCATTCTTCCGGACTTTTCTAGAACCTTCTAGAACCTGCCATAAATGCACCAGATCATTTCCAAACTTGGAATATGACTTCCTATATATGAATCTTATTCTCCGGACCATTCCGGAACTCCTCGTGATGTCCGGGATCTCATCCGGGACTTCGAACAAATATTCGAACTCCATTCCATATTCAAGTTCTACCATTTCAACATCCAACTTTAAGTGTGTCACCCTACGGTTCGCGAACTATGCGGACATGGTTGAGTACTCACTCCGACCAATAACCAATAGCGGGATCTGGAGATCCATAATGGCTCCCACATATTCAACGATGACTTTAGTGATCGAATGAACCATTCACATACGATACCAATTCCCTTTGTCACGCGATATTTTACTTGTCCGAGGTTTGATCTTCGGTATCACTCTATACCTTGTTCAACCTCGTTTCCTGACAAGTAATCTTTACTAAATCTTGTGGTATGTGGTCTCTTATGAACTCATTCATATGCTTGCAAGACATTAGACGACATTCCACCGAGAGGGCCCAGAGTATATCTATCCGTCATCGGGATGGACAAATCCCACTGTTGATCCATATGCCTCAACTCATACTTTCCGGATACTTAATCCCACCTTTATAACCACCCATTTACGCAGTGGCGTTTGGTGTAATCAAAGTACCTTTCCGGTATAAGTGATTTACATGATCTCATGGTCATAAGGACTAGGTAACTATGTATCGAAAGCTTATAGCAAATAACTTAATGACGAGATCTTATGCTACGCTTAATTGGGTGTGTCCATTACATCATTCATATAATGATATAACCTTGTTATTAATAACATCCAATGTTCATGATTATGAAACTAATCATCCATTAATCAACAAGCTAGTTTAAGAGGCATACTAGAGACTTCTTTGTTGTCTACATATCACACATGTACTAATGTTTCGGTTAATACAATTATAGCATGATATATAAACATTTATCATAAACATAAAGATATAAATAATAACCACTTTATTATTGCCTCTAGGGCATATCTCCTTCACAAACAGGTCCAGTCCATGTCCAAACCATCCTCCATCCTTAAACGCGCAGACTCAAGTCCTCAGCAAATCCACTGGGAGATTCATCTCAGATACCATGACCTCTGGTCTGAAACCGATCTGTTAACCTGCTCAACTGAGCTTGTTTCTCTAGAGTCGATAGCAATGCATCGGCTTTTATTATACCGTTCTCAAGTCGATGTCTGTACATCGGCTGTGATTCGTATGTATATTTTGTTTACTGGCCGATTTAAAATCGGCCCCCATATCTCACTGCCCATCGTCCCACATGCTTGGGAAAATGTTTTACTGGCCGATTAAAATCGGCCCCCATATCTCACTGCCCATCATCCCACATGCTTGGGAAATACTTCTTGAGATGCTGGCCATTGACGGCCACTGGGAACTTCACACCATCCAGCTGTTCAAGCATGTAGGCATTGCCCTTCAAAACCTGGATGACTTTGTAAGGACCATGCCAATTAGGAGACCATTTGCCATATGCTTTATCCTTGGTTCCCAGTGGTAACACGGCCTCCCATACTAAATCACCAACTTGAAACTCCTTTGGTCTCACCTTCTTATTGTATGCACGAGCTACCCTGGCTTTGTTCTCTTTAATCTTCTCCAACGACCAAAGTCTAAGTTCTGTTGCATCCTCAATAGTGTCACTCATCAGGGCTGCATATTCTTCAGCTGTCAGGTCATTCTGAAACGTGACACGTCTCGATCCAGCCGTAATTTCCCAAGGTAATACGGCTTCCTGCCCATAGACCAGCTGATATGGCGAAGTCTTTATAGCTCCATGGCATGACATGCGATAGGCCCACAAAGCTTCTGACAATGTCTCATGCCACACCCTAGGGTTCTCGTCAATCTTCCTCTTAATCAGCTTGATCAGGCTTTGATTGGATGCTTCGGCTTGCCCGTTAGCTTGAGCATAGTAAGGAGATGATCGGATAAGCTTAATCCCCATGTCATCGCAGAACTTTATGAATTCTTTAGAAACAAAAACCGAACCTCCATCGGTCGTGATGGTTTGGGGAATCCCGAACCTATGGATGACATGCTCTTTGACGAATTGGATAACATCTTCCGATTTTACCTTCTTCATAGGAACGGCCTCCACCCATTTGGTGAAATAATCTGTGATGGCCAGAATACACTCATGGCCTTTGCTCGACGCAGGATGGATTTTGCCGATCATATCCATGCCCCAGCCTCTAAATGGCCAAGGTTTGATGATGGGGTTCATCGCTGATGCGGGTACCATCTGAACTTTTCCGAACATCTGACACGCTTGGCATCCCTTGTAGTACTTGAAGCAGTCCTCAAGCATGGTGGGCCAATAAAACCCTGATCGCCTAATTAACCACTTCATCTTATGAGCCGATTGATGAGTTCCACAGGCGCCTTCATGCACCTCATGTAAGAGCCGATTAGACTCAGTTGGTCCCAGGCATTTGAGTAGTAACCCTTCCAACGTCCTGTAGAACATGTCATCTCCTATAAGGACATATTTCATAGCCTTGTACCTTACCCGTTTAGGTGCCCCCCGAGCCGAATCCTTCAGGTAATTGAAGATATCGGCTCTCCAGTCATCCTGTTCCAGGAACTGCACCTGAGCTTCTGACCCGTCTGGTATGTCCTTGTATCCTGATGCCATTTGTGCGAGATCATTGGCGTCGGTATTCTGAGACCTTGGGACCCAATTAAAATTGATGTACCGAAAATGTGTCATCAGCTCACGACATTCCATCCAATATGGAAAGAGTGACTCACTCTCGCACTTGTATTCGTCCGTGAGTTGGGAGATCACCAACTTCGAGTCTCCAAAGAGCTCCACCGCCTCTGCCCCGGCTTCCAAAAGCAACTCCATTCCCTTGCGCACTGCCTCATATTCAGTGACATTGTTGGTGCAAGGGGTAGATAGCCTGATGGCGAAAGAATATGTTGCCCCCCGAGGCAACACGAGCAGAATGCCGATGCCACAACCATCATCACAAACCGATCCATCGAAGAACATAGCCCATGCACGCACAGATAGTGCTGCTATATTAGTATTAATCCGTTCAGCTATAAGATCGGCCAACGCTTGTCCCTTGACTGCTTTTGCAGGCTGGTACCGAAGATCGAACTCCGATAACGCAAACATCCACTTACCAAGTCGGCCTTTCAAAACAGGAGCCGATAGCATGTGCTTGACCACGTCTGACTTGCATATGACGATGATTTCTGCCGTTAAAAGGATATGATGAAGTTTGGTACAGGTGAAGAACAGGCAGAGGCATAGCTTCTCGACCTCAGGATACCTTGTCTGTGCGTCCAACATCCGTCTGCTGAGGTAGAAAACGACCTTTTCAACACCTTCATGGAGTTGCACCACCACCGAAGCGATGGACGTGTCAGCTACTGATAAGTAGATATAGAACGGCCTGTCTTGTTGGGCTGGAACTAGCACAGGCGGCGTTGTTAGGTACCGCTTAATCTCGTCAAATGCCTGCTGCTGTTCTGCCCCCCAGTGAAACTCGTCATCGGATTTTATCTTCACCAACGCCATGAACGGCTCAATTCGCCCTGACAGGTTAGAGATGAATCGTCGGACGAAGTTGATCTTGCCGATGAGACGTTGGAGCTCCTTCTTCGTGGTAGGCGGCTGCATAGTACGCACTGCCTCTTGACTCTTCAGGCCGATCTCAATTCCTCGTTCATGAACCAGGAAACCTAGGAACTGACCGGCCGTCACACCAAAGGCACACTTCTTTGGATTCATTCTCAGTCCGAACTTCCGAGTTCGGTCTAGGATGCATCGCAAATCATCCAAGTGTCCCTCCATGGAGACCGATTTGACTACCACGTCATCGATGTAGATTTCCACCAACTTGCCGATCAGATCATGAAATATATAATTCATGGCTCTTTGGTATGTTGCGCCAGCATTCTTCAACCCGAAGGTCATGACTACATATTCAAACAAGCCCACTGACCCTGGTACCCAGAATGAGGTCTTGTGTATATCTTCTGGAGCCATGAAGATTTGGTTATAGCCGGCGTTGCCATCCATGAAGCTCAACACCTTGTGGCCAGCAGCTGCATTGATCAACGTTTCTGCCACAGGCATCGGATATTCATCTTTTGGAGTGGCTCTGTTGAGATCTCGGAAATCTATGGCCACACGCCATCGGCCGTCCTTCTTAACTACAGTGCGATCATCGGAGATCCACTCAGCATACCTGCATGGCCTGATGAACCCGGCGGCCAACATCTTCTCGATCTCTTTCTTGACCTCTTCCAGAATTTCGGCCTTCATCTGACGTGCTCGTTGTTGGAACGGCCGAAATCCTTTCTTAAGGGGGAGCCGATGCTCAATGATGCTCCTGTCTAAACCAGGCATCTCTGTATAATCCCATGCAAAGCAATCTGGGTATTCTTTTAACAGAGCTATCATCTGGCTCCTGAGATGTGGATCTAACTTCTTGCTGATAAAAGTTGGTCGTGGCTTATCCCCAGGACCGATGTCGACTTCTTCTAGTTCATCAGCCGATGTAAACCCATACCCTAGCTTTCCGTCACCTGTGAGATCGACACTGAATACAGGGAAAACGTATGGTAAGGATAATATGGGCCGATTGCTGGAATCGGCCTTCATTTTGATTGTAACCAGCACTTTTGGGAGGTGCCGGAGCCGATCGCAGGGGTCGGCTTCCTCTTTGTCCTTGTTATGAGAGCAGCTGCTCTCGTCTCTGTCCTTACCAGAGTGGTGCCCAGGTCCTACCATGTTGATGCTGAACGAGAAACCTAGCTGGCACCTCCCAGGGTAAGTGCACTCCACCATGTTAACGGCGGGGAAGGGGTGCGTGTCGACTTTCATGTCGTACTGGCTAAAAATTAACCGCCCTTGTTCTATCGCCATTTGGATCTGCTGACGCCACACCCTGCAGTCGTTGGTGGTATGGGCGAAAGTGTTATGCCACTTGCAGTATGGCTTTCCGTTCAGCTCCTGTGTCGTGGAGATTTTGTGGCCTTCGGGTAACTTTAGCTGCTTCTCCTTAAGTAAGAGGTCGAAAATTTGCTCAGCTTTAGTCACGTCGAATTCAAACCCTCTTGGAGGACCTTGTGGCTTAACCCACTTGCAGGACACGGGGCTTGCCCCCCGAGTCCATTCAGCCACTGCTACCTCTTGATCTCCCGCAGAGCCTTCATCTTCATCTGCCTCAACCAGGACCACCGCACGCTTGAATTTATCCTGGTATACCTCTGGGTGGCGCTGTTCATATAACGACAGCTTCTGCACCATATGCGCCAGTGAAGGGTACTCTGCTTGGGAGGCCACATCCTTGATCGGTGATGCAAGACCCACCACCGCCAACTCGACTGCTTCTTTTTCAGTCACACGAGCCGAATAGCATCGGTTCTTAACAGTCCTGAAGCGCTGGATGTATTCTGATACCGTTTCTCCGCGCTTCTGTCGCACTTGTGCTAGATCGGCAATGCCAGGCTCGGAAGACTCTGAGTGATACTGCAGGTGGAACTGTTCTTCCAACTGCTTCCAAGTCCGGATTGAGTCTGGTGGCAGCGATGTGTACCACCCAAAAGCCGATCCTGTGAGGGATAGTGCGAAGAACCTCACACGTAGTTCATCTGATGCTGAGATCGTGCCCAGCTGCGCCAAATATCGGCTCACATGCTCGATTGAGCTGGAGCCATCTGACCCACTAAACTTGGAGAATTCGGGGAGCCGATATTTGGGTGGTAGTGGGATCAAATCGTACTCGTTGGGGTACGGCTTGGAATAGCCGATTGCCCTCCTTTTCGGCACCATGCCGAACTGGTCTCTTAAGATTGTACTGATCTGATCCGCGGTGATGGCTGCAGGAGTCGAACTCTGAAGATTCGCTGGAGTGGTATACTTAGCCAGCCACGCTTGCTTCTCAAGCTCTGAGCCAACTGCAGGAGTTGTGCTCTGGAGGTTCGTCGAAGTGGCATACTTAGCCAGCCACGTATGCTTCTCAAGATCTGTTCCAGAAGCTCCTCCCGCTGTTCTAGAAATCCCTGCTGTTGCAGTCTGGTTTGAGAGAACCCAGCTGCTGCAGTCTGGCACGTATGTGCACGTGTATCCGTGAGGGATCTCCTTAGGCGCCTCATACAAGAACTGGTAATCACTAGGGTCACCACCGATCTTGTAGACGACGTATGCCGGTGAACTCGGCACCTCTGGTGCTGCCAATGCGAACGGCAGCGGTGGTTGGGACTGGAGTGGAATTTCTCCTTGGTGAGTCCCCAGAGCTGGTCCTGACGGAGAATACTGATGGCTCATGATTTCCTGGATCACCCGAAGGGCGACACGCTCCAAAGTGTTCACCAGGCTCTCAGAATGGCGGTGCAGCGAATGAGCTACCATGAAATTAATCTCCTGGCGCAGAGACCTGGTGCGTTCTTCTGAAGGGGTAGAGAGGTCCACTCCATCGAGCGCGCCTTCAGGCGAGAATCCCTTCCACCTGATGCCGTGTGAGCGGGTTCTCTGGAAAGAGCCGATGAGGTCGGCTTCGAGGATAGCTTTGACCTCGTCATACTTCTTCTTGAGTTCCTCAGTCAGATCCTCGTACGTGACCGGAGTACCTTCCGCCATCTCAGATGTAGATGGCGATGCAGTTGATGTCGAAGATGGTCCCACCGGGCGTGCCAGAATGTGTTGCGGTCAGAAACCCACCGGCGAGCAGCGACGGGCAACACAGTAGAGCCGGGAGGCTTCCAAGACTGCGGCTGGCCCTGGTCCCTCGAGCGACGGCCCGCAAAGACTCGGCACGCACGTCCGATGCTGGTGCAAGGGCGTGCCACCTGACCTATACCTGGTCAGGAAGGTGATTGATTTGCCTCGCTTAGTTTCCTGCATGGCATACACGTAAACATTAAATACGAGCCTCGATCGGCTCTCAGGTTATCCTGTGAATCGGCTCAAGGAGCCGATCCACCCATGATTCGCACGAGGTGTACGATCACATGGTGGTCCTGCTTGATCGAAACAAAGCTAAAACGACCTACTACGATTTAGGGTTTTCACCACATAATCGGAACATCCTACGCGTGATTGAGCCTGGGGGCCACGCACGATGATCATAAACCGACCCTAGACAAGGCCTAAAAACCAACATGAAGTTGATCCCCGGAACATCCTGTCTAGGGCTAGCAAACTACACCCTACGTGCCACTGGATCCTTCAACCCGTTTGTAAGGCCTAACTATGCAGATATTAAACTAATCCTTGAAGAACAAGGAGCAATCATAACGGATCGGATCTACTAAATAACGATCAAGCGGGGTGCCGCCCTTACACCTAAGATAGGCGTAAGGGCGGCTAGACGTCTAAGGGTTGCATGGACGAAAGCATGTAACATGACGAAACAATTCTAACCCTAACACATCTATGATAACTACGTTGCTCGCCATCAACAAGGCTTCAGCACGAGCAACGCATGACAACGAATAAACGTTACTGCCTAGATCGCAAGATGTGATCTAGGCAGCATGATGCTTACCCGGAAGAAACCCTCGAAACAAGGGAGTTGGCGATGCGCCTAGATTGGTTTGTGATGAACGTGATTGTTGTTTATTCCATAAACCCTAGGTACATATTTATAGTCCGTAGACTTTCTAACGTGGGAGTAATCCCAACCGTGCACGAGCCAAATTCTATCTAACCGACACGTATCCTACTATATTTACAGATACACGGGCAAACTAGCCCAAACTTTGTATACAAGGCCGATTCATGTATTTCTTCCAGGTATATTCTTCAAGCCCATCTTTAATCGTGGCCCCCCTCTGATCCAGTCAAATTCTGGTGATAACAGATATATGTGATATCTAAGACCTTATTGCAAGATGATAGAATATAATTTGGTGAGACTACATAAACTCATAAGTTTTATGGGAATGTACGAAGATTGAAGACGCAAGGCGTCCCAATCCTCCAACTATTGGGGCACTAACGATATTCGCATATCCATGAAGTGATCGTCGTTAGTATGCACCGTTGCTAAGACTCGTCGTTTTAAAGCATCTCGTGATGATCGGGTGTTATAGATTCTACGTGTGCATACAACGGGTGCAAGCCAGATTTGCACATGCGAATACTGAGGTTAAACTTTACGAGCTTAGCATGTACAGATATGGTCTCGAAAAGTCGTCATGAATTGATGGATAAAATTATGAGTGAAATTGTTCATCATATTACAAAGTTACTAATAGTGAAATCTGGAACACTTGTCATATGATGATCAAAGTAAGAACCTCAAGGTTATTGGTATTTGACCAACAAACCTAGAAGTTATTGAAGGTGAAGTGTTTTCTGAATAATGAGGAAAACGAAAAGAGAAACTACAAAAGATATTTTGGCAGAAAGAAAAGAAAAGACTAGAAAGTCTAGCTCAGGTGTATATACATGATATACATGTTATGGTTGTATTCCTAGTTTGGTCACACAATAAAATTCTTGGGTATTAGTACCATATTGGTTGGTATGAACTGTCATACAAAACAACACAATACAAGAATACAATGGCCTAAGTGACTGACAAGGAATATGATAGGAATGCACGTCTGGAACAAAAAATAAAGTGTTATTATGTTCGTCGTTGGCATTCTATCTAGCCCTTAGAATTTATAATAAAGAACTTAATAATTGTTATTTTGCTCTGGTCAAATGAAAACAATGAGTTGTTCAAATTATGACATTACTCCATGTACAATGGATAAGTTATTATAAATCTTAATAGTGAAACACACATACATAACACTGACGCTAAAATACCATAAGGCAAATGATTTGAATTCCACTTATTTGTGGAACCGCCATTTAGGTCATGTTAGAAAGGAACGCATGAAGGAACTCCATGAAAATGGATTTTTGGAGTCATTTGATTTTTGAATCGTTTGGCGCTTGCAAATCTTTTCTAAAGAGAATGACTAAAATACCGTTCATAGGCCAAGAGTTGAACGGGAAACTAACTTAGTGAAAACATATATGATGATGTATGTGGTTCACTGGGCATAGTTGTGTGCGGGAGATTCTTCTACTTCATGAAAACTTCCAACAATGAATTGAGTATATATATGTGGATATATTCGATAAGGAAGAAGTTTGAAACATTTGAATGGATTCAAATAAATTTCAGCATGAAGTGGAAATCATCGTAATAGAAAAGTCAAATATCTATGATTGGATCATAGTGGAAACATTTGAATTACGAGTTTTAGCGAACATCTAAGAGAGTTATGAAGTTGTTCTACAACTCACGTTTCTTGGATTATCATAGTGATGATGGAGTATCCAAGAGATGTATCCAAACCTTGTTGGATCAATGATAAGATAAAATATTGATGCCATTATATTTTTGTGGATTATGCTTTAGAGACTACCGCTTTTACACTAAATAGAGCATCATCATGATCCGTTGAAATGACACCATACGAGTTATGGCATGGGTATGAACCCTAATAGTCCTTTCTTAAATTTTGGAATGCATAGCATAAAGTAAATAAGTTTACAACCAAAATCAGATGAATGTCTTTGTTGGTTATCCCACAGAATTGATTGGGAATTCTTTCCACTATGGAGACAAAGACAAAAGTGTTTGTCGATGTTTCTTACTTATTTCCAAGAAATTGTTTTTAGCGAAGTATTTGAGTGGGAGGACAATATAACTTGATAAGGTTTATGAACCTGAGCATAATGATCAGAGTAGCGCAACATCGGAATTGGTTCCGGAAGCGGCCACGACGATCATGGCTCCCATGTCTACAAAATGTTATAGTCATGGAGATCGAAGTACTTATTGAACCTTGTAGATATGATTTACTTTGTGATCAAATAAATGATTTGTGAACAAAGGATTGTTTTTGAACAATGATAAACCAACTACAAACAAAGAAGTTATGATGGGCCCTGACTCCGTTAAAATGGCTATACGCCATGAAATCCAAGATAGATGAATACTTTTTGAAAGTAAATGGATCTATAAAATTGATGAACTTGGATGGAATATCCTTGAATAAGCTCGACTTGTCGAAAAGTTGTTTACGACAAAGTTCAAAGAGTTGAATACGATAAGATTAGATCTTCCGTAGCAATGCTTATAGTCTATGTGGATTATTCTAGTAATCGCTACATATTTCTTTCATGAGATATGATAGTAGGATGGCAAAATACATTACTTAACAGAAGTGTGTATTAAAGGTGTATACAAGATACAACCAATTATTTTGCTAGTCCGTGGAATACTAGATAGGAATACAAACTTCAATTGAATGAAGTAAGTATCGTGGAGTTGGAATCTTCACCGGATGAAATGATCAAAGAGTTATGATTTCATCAGAGATGATGAAGAGGCTTGCATTTGCAAGAAATTAAGTGGGAGCGCTGAGACATATTTGTAATACTTTATGTAGATGACATATCGTTGATTATAAATAATGTAATTATATAATTGATTAAAAAGGTTTCATTGAGAATTAAACTTCAATGAAAGGATATGAACTGAAACATATTTAGTGTCAAGATCTATGAAGATAGATTGAAACACATAAAAGTTTAAGTTAAAAAGTACATAGAATGAATATTGAAGTAGTTCAATATAAAGAATGTGTTCTTTTCATGTGAAGGTTTTACAAGACTTGAGTGTATCTGACACTCAATGAGTAAAAACACATGAGTGATTTTAGATCACGAATAATATGTACAATATCAGATGTCCTATGCTCTAAATGGTTAGGAGCATATACCAGAATGATTCATGTGATGATCATTGGATAAACAGTAAGAATATCCCTGAGTGCTTTAGAAGAACCAAGGATATATAGTTTTGTATGAGTAATGACAAACAAATCGCTGTAAGGTGTTGCACCGATATTAGTTTGGTCACTTATAAAAATAAAATTTCAATCTCAAATTAGGCTAAGAGTTGTTTAAAAGGTAGCACAATGAGCTAGAAGTTGTCTATGCCAGATTTAGATGAGTTCTAAATGTTGTGACGGATTCTACAAACAAAGGCAGAATATGTCATTGTTTTGACAATGCCTGAGGATGTTAAGTCAAGAGGTTCTTTGAGAACTTGGTGTAGTTCCGATAGTGTCAGAACTTTGAAGCTATATTGTGTATGACAATATTAGTGACATATTTCAGACCGCGGAATTAAGGTTCCACCAGAAGACCAAACATATTTAATGCCGACTTATTTAGAAAATGAGTGATGCGTTGAGACGCAAATGAATTGCAAAATACATACGTTTCTGAGCATGTCAGATCCGTTGACTAAAACTTCTCCCGTGAGCAAAACATGATAAAGCACCGCAAGGCCAAGGTGTTATATCTTTACAAATGTAAACTAGATTATTGACTCTAGTGCAAGTGGGAGACTGTTGGAGATATGCCCAAGAGGCAATAATAAAATGGTTATTATAATATATCTTTGTGTTTATGATAATGTTTACATACCATGCTATAATTGTATTAACCGAAACATTGTTACATGTGTGTTATGTGAACAACAAAGAGTCCCTAGTAAGCCTCTTGTATAACTAGCTTGTTGATTAATAGATGATCATGGTTTCGTGATCATGAACATTGGATATTATTAATAACAAGATTATGTCATTATATGAATGATGTAATGGACACACCCAATTAACGTAGCATAAAATCACGTCATTAAGTTATTTGCTATAAGCTTTCGATACATAGTTACCTAGTCCTTTTGACCATGAGATCATGTAAATCACTTATACCGGAAAGGTACTTTGATTACATCAAACGCCACTGCGTAAATGGGTGGTTATAAAGGTGGGATTAAGTATCCGGAAAGTATGAGTTGAGGCATATGCATCAACAATGGGATTTGTCCATCCCGATGACGGATAGATATACTCTGGGCTCTCTCGGTGGAATGTCATCTAAATAGCTTGCAAGCATATGAATGGTTCATAAGAGGCCACATACCACGGTACGAGTAAAGAGTACTTGTCAGGAGACGAGGTTGAACAAGGTATAGAGATACCGATGATCAAACCTCAGACAAGTAAAATACCGCGTGACAAAGGGAATCGGTATCGTATGTGAATGGTTCATTCGATCACTAAGTCATCGTTGAATATGTGGGAGCCATTATGGATCTCCAGATCCCGCTATTGGTTATTGGTCGGAGAGAGGTCTCAACCATGTCTACATAGTTCGCGAACCGTAGGGTGACACACTTAAGGTTTGATGTCGTTTAAGTAGATATGGAATAAGGAATGGAGTTCGAAGTTTTGTTCGGAGTCTCGGATGGGATCCAGGACATCACGAGGAGGTCCGGAATGGTCCGGAGAATAAGATTCATATATAGGAAGTCATATTCCAAGTTTGGAAATGATCCGGTGCATTTATGGCAGGTTCTAGAAGGTTCTAGAAAAGTCCGGAAGAAATCATCATGAAAAGTGGAGTCCCGGAGGGACTCCACCTTGCATGGCCAGCCAAACCCTAAGGGGTGGAGTCCCAGGTGGACTCCACCATAGGTGGCCGGCCACCCCACCTAAGGGAAAGGTGAGAGTCCCACCTTGGGTAGGACTTCCCCCTTGAGTAGGTTTCCCACCTATGTGAGGTTTTGTTGTTGGGGTCTTATTCGAAGAATTGGACTACAACTCTTGGGGATTTCCACCTATATAATGAGGAGGAGAGGGAGGGGGCAGCCACTCTTGGCCGCACCACCTAGGGCTGCCCATGGCCGGCGCCCTAGCCACCCCCTCTCCCCAAACCCTAGCCTCTCCTCCTCCACATAATACTCTCGCAGCGCATAGGCGAAGCCCTGCCGGAGTTCTCCACCACCACCGCCACCACGCCGTCGTGCTGCCGGGATTCCGAGGAGGATCTACTACTTCCGCTGCCCGCTGGAACGGGGAGAAGAACGTCGTCATCAACACCGAACGTGTGACCGAGTACGGAGGTGCTGCTCGATTGTGGCACTGTCAAGATCTTCTACGCGCTTTTGAAAGCGGCAAGTGATCGTCTACCGCAGCAACGAGAGCCTCCTCTTGTAGGCTTTGAAAATCTTCAAGGGTTAGTCTCGTTCATCCCCTCGTTGCTCCCATCTTCTAGATTGCATCTTGGCTTGGATTGCGTTCTCGCGGTAGGAAATTTTTTGTTTTCTATGCTACGAATCCCTACACACGCCTCCTCTGTCTATCCCTTCGGCTTCTTCATCGCTTGGCGCGGGACCGCTTGACGAGCTACGGCATGGGCCAGCGACGGCAGGGTTCGCGTGAATGAGAGGCAGGAGAGGGGGACAGGTGGGGTGAGAGTGGAATTCGAGGGTGAATTTTGGGGTGGGGAATGAATAGATTCCTTCGATGTTGCTTCCACGATGGACCGTGAGACCTTTTTACCGTGCCGTTCGTTGCCCCCTCCCCCCCTCGACTCCCGAGTCACGGGGCCGACACGGGAGTGCCGGTCGATTTATTGGGCCACTTTGAGCGCCGACACGGTTTGAAGAGCTCTAGTAGAAGATAATATTAGGCCTAAGCCTTCAAAAGGCCTTTGTGGGGCCTTTTAAGGGCATGTAAAATGGGGGCGCTAACAGGGGACGACAGGATCGATTTCCTGGCCGTTAGGCCTGATTCCCTGTCGATCTTGAGATTTGGCTTAGCGTCACTGCAAACTGTTGCGTCGGGCGCTCCATATTTTTCTCCATGCAAAGCGTTCTTTTAAGCGATGGAAAACGCAGAAACAAACCTTCGCTAAGCGCCTGGATTAGCAATTTTTGTTGGAGCAATAGACTCCTGTGCAGAACGATAGGATTTGATTCCTTTTTTTTTTCATTTCTAAGCGTCCATAGAAGCGTCTATGGTTGTATATGTCCTAAGCGCTTTCGGTGGGGACGATGTTCGTTGGCATGCTCTCGCTCACTCCTTAATTTAAGCAGTGAAGCACCTTTGCACCGTGCGTCGCAAAATCCCGTTGCTGAAGTAAGAGCATCTCACGCGCTAAAAATCAGCACGCTAAAGAACGTTTCCGGCGCGCTGTAAACGGATGGCGCGCGCTGGGCCGATATTTGCCTCGCCGGATGCTCCATTTTGCAGCGTGCGTTGGCGCACTAAAAAATCAACTCCGCCGGATGCTCCATTTTGCAGCGCGCGTGGCGCAAACAACAAACACACACAAGTATGCATCAAACAAGATCAAACAACCATATAAATTCACAAATAAAATGTACCATACAAATACAATAAATTGTTCACAGCAAATACAACAAGTACATGAAATTGTTCACACCAAATACGACAAGTTTAGAGACCAACATACAACAATACAACATAGTTTTGAGACAATGCAACACATAGTTTTTAAACAAATACAACAAGTATGCAACTATTGTCGTCCATTCCAATTCCACCATTCTTCCATGAGATCTTTTTGAAGCTCATCATGTGTGTCGTTGTAACGAATGGCATGGTATCAGGCAATGAACCGGGCAATCCTATGTGCGTTCCTCCTCACTTGCACGGGAACCCCCATCAACTCGTAGTGGGTATGATCCACATCTTTCCCATGATCATCCTCTATATCATGTTATGCATGATGACACAAGTGCTCATGATATACTTAAGGCATTCTGGGTCCCAAAATCTAGCCGGTCCTCTAACAATGGCAAATTGGGCTTGCAAAATCCCAAATGCTCTCTCTACATCTTTCCTAGCCTCCACTTATGCATTGTGGAATTGGGTTTGCTTCTTACCTCTTGGTTGAATAATCGGTTTCACAAATATTTGCCACCTTGGATATATGCCGTCGGCGAGGAAGTAGCCATAGTTGTACTTGTGGCCATTTGCTTCAAACTCTACCAATGTACCTTCCCGGATTGCAAGTCTTGTCATTAGTGGTGATCGTTGAAGAACATTGATGTCATTGCAAGACCCGGGCATTCCAAAAAAATGCATGCCATATCCAAGTCTCTTGGTCGGCGACCGCTTCAACGACTATGGTGGCATCCTTCTTGTACCCTTTGAATTGTCCATGCCATGCCGCTGGACAATTCTTCCAACTCCAATGCATACAATCAATGGAACCAAGCATACCAGGAAACCCCCGGTCGGCGTTGATCTCCAAAAGCCTTGCCGTGTCTTGAGCATCGGGGGCTCTCAAGTATGTGGATCCAAAGACATTGACAATTGCAACGATAAAGCGCTTCACACACAAGATAGAAGTGCTCTCTCCCATGCCAAATGATCATCAACTAGATCCACCGGTATACCATATGCCAACATACGCAAGGCAGTGGTCACCTTTTGATATGTGCTATGATCAAGTTCTCCGGTGGCATTTCTCCTTTGCTCAAAGAACCGATCATACTTGGTCACCTCCGTTGCGATGTGCTTGAACAAGTTGATACTCATCCGAAAACGTCACCGAAAATAGCTTTCGGGAAATATCGGATTCTCATTGAAATATGACCGCATCAACTTCTCATGCCCTTCAATCCTTTCTCTCTACAACTTCTGTCTACCGAACACTGATCCACCAAATTTTGGCTTCTAAATTGGGGAAATGAGGGCGGGGAGGGGGGGGGGGGGGGGGGGGATTTTCCAGCCGTTGAGTATTCGCGCGTGCGCACAGCGTTGCCGCGTGCTGTAGCCGACGCGTCACATTTGGCGCTCGGAATTGTGCCAAACGCCGCGCACCCTAAATTTTTTACAGCGCCACGCCATTTGCCGCGCTTTCTGAAGGAGCGATTCCGCATCCACGAACTGTAAATCGGCGGTTGCGCGACCTATATAGCGCGCCTGTTGAAGATGCTCTAACCACGTTGCCTATCCCGTTGCTGAGGAGGTGCGGACGAAACGAAACGATCCCTCGCTGAGGACAAACGCTCCCACAGGAAGGAGCAAACGGCCACGCTGATGCGCCGCAGGCGAAAGGAGCAGCGGTCAAACACCTGCTCGATCCCGACCGTGCCTAGCAATTGTATACATTGACCACGTCTTGACGTCAAATTCCTCCGATGATCGTCAAGCCCAGGCTCCGCGCGTGGTCCGAGAGACGCAGCTAGCGGAAGCTTCCGACGACCCGAGTTGCTACGAGCTACTAGCGCACACATATGTTGCACGTTTCCTTGGTACTCCGTACTATATTTCCTTTTATTTTCTCTTCCTTTTTAGCATTTGGTTGATTGACGACCGTCGATCGTGCTCCGTCGCAGGTCAAACACGTACGGCGGAGCTTCATTTTCTTGCCCCGACCTGGGAGCATGCATGCGACGGTTCTCTCAGACGAGACGAGTGCGTCGTCCATATATATGCACACGAATGTACGACCTTTTTATTTAATTTTTCCCAATGGTTAACCGGCCGGACAGACGGAGCGTCTTATTTTATGTATTGTGCTCCTTATTTTTTTTCGAGGATGAGTGTTCCGTATTTCTCAAGCGCCCAGCCATTGTAATGGGCAGGTATACATATTTTCACAGGCTTAGCAATACGGATAAGGGCATGGCCAACGGTACCGAGGCTGCCAAGTTACCGCTTCAATTGCTCGTGCCCTAATCCATTCTCTATTGCCACAATCCGTAGAATTATCTTTCGAGCCTTGCATTCCGTGAGCCGTGACATATCGCGACATTTATAACGATGTACCACATTTTTTTCATAGAAGGGTCATGCCTTTCTTTGCGATATGGCAGGGTGGATGTCTTTCTTCACAAATAGATCGCCCCATTTCAACCAACTTAATTTGTAAAATATGGATTCTAATAAAATTACGAATCAAGGTGTCACAATGTTGCGGCTTAATTTGTCATCATGTGGGATATACGTTGGCGCAACCGTTAATAACTTCCCTACTTCAAACAATAATAGTGGATATCGGCCACGATGAAAGCAGTTCGGTGCAGCGTGGGGTCATTATCCATGGAAGTTAACCTTTATGCATGCACAATTGCACATACAGTTCTATAAGCGAGTCTTGGTAGTGGCGGTGTTTCACCATCGTTTATTTTTCTGAAGGCATTGCATGGAAATTTGCTCAGCCCTACCTTTAGGGTGAGAAATCATGAGTCATGATCTACAGATCTAGTCTTTGACCGGATACAGTGTCACAAGGGTGTGTCTAAGTCTCAATCGACTTAGATTTCACTTATATCTCAGTCGACTGAGACTTAACTTATATCTCAGTCGAATTACATCAACGTGTTTCGATGCGGATTTAAACAAAGTACAAACAGCAGCAAACACAAGTCTTCAAGGTGAAACAAAATCCAACGATGGAGCATGTGACTGAGACATAAGCTACGTCTCAGCTAGGTGAAACTTAGCAATTCTGATTTCACAAGGGGTTGTATTTGAAAAACCTTCTCACAGCCCGTATGTTATGTGGTCGATGTTGCTGTTGGTTCCTGCCAAATTATTTTAAAGAGAAGGATTGACACCAACTCTGCCCAACCTAGGGCAACAAAGAGAATAGCTAGGCTCTAGGGACACTTGCAAGTGCACGGCTGCAGGCTGCTCCTTGTCGTCAGCACGCCTTACGCAGTGGTTTTTGACGTGGAGACGTCAATGACACAAAGGAGGATGTCGGCAAAAGAGATCCAATTCTGTGGTGGATAATTATACTGATCTCCAATTGTTGTTGACCGCTGCAACACTTATCGCGTCCTCTCTGGTTGCAAACATATACTGTATGTCGGAAATCTCGAAAAGCATCCGAGATCTATTGCTTGTCCCGTCGTACTTTCACGGTTGGATTTTGGCCGACGAGATAGCTCAGGATGGGTTTTGGCCGAGGAGACAGCTACCGCCCGCCTACCTGTCTGACTCACTGACTTTCGCGCGCAATGTCCCCTTGTGCAGCTAGCTTTAGCAGTGCTGCCTCCTGCGGCATCGCTCATGCACGCCGTCGCAGAACTGCCTAACCTACAGTGTCTCTTCTGTGACTCAGGCAGTCGGCGAGAAGACCCTGTTCAAATTCTTGCATTATTACTCATATCCAACTTTTTGTTGGCGCATAGATGTTTACATATGTTGCCATAGGTAACAGCAAGCAAACAGATCGTAGATTCCATCAAACCAGCAACCTTCTACCATTCTCAGTCTTTTAAGTTCCCCTTCCCCTTAATCCCGTACACATTCGCAAGTATAGCTGATCCTTATGTTGTCTCTTACATCAATGTACAACCGTTACTGATCTCTCATATCGGAGAGCTCCAGCCCTACGGACACACACGTCGCGGCAGAGTTCACCTAATTACATTTCCTGTCAATCAGGTTTACATAGTTACAGCATCATAAGGTTTTGTTTGCTAGAGAGCAAACTGGGGAATATCAGTCCTTTTCTCCTTGGTTGGTTGGCCTCTGTTTTGCGTGCTTCTTCTGCAGTTCGATGTTCGACACCCTCTCGGCCTCAAGAGCTCGCTCCAGCTGTTAATTGCACATGTAGTAAAGAACACTGAGATGATGCTACGGGGAATTAATTCTTCTGCTAAAGAGCAGTACTACTACTAGGTTCTATGACTGTTACCTTTGCTGCTCGAGCACTCCATTCACCAAGAATTGCTCTCAGTCTCTCATTTTCTTCGACATACTGCATTTTATAATGTTCACCATCAAACAACGATTTTTTGCTACTCCTAAAACAAGTATATCTTTGCCATAACCAACTTGGATCGTGCTAGTTCGCTACTGCAAAATATGCACACAGAAACACACAAAACTGAACAGTTCTGTTACTGAACATACTTGATTGTTGTTCGAACGGATATGCTGGATCTCCGAGTCCTTTTCAGCAATCAAACCACGAGCAACATGAAGCTCTGAATGTACTTGATTCATCTACATGTGAAGCAAAGTATTAATCCGTGATGTATTATTTACAGAAAAAGCATGATCAATGACTGAAGCTTGTTAGCTTGAGTATTATTGTTTGTGTAACCCTAGTTGTCCAAGTGGATGCCACAGTAACATTTCGAGAATAAGCAGCAGCACAAAGAGCACATATTGAGCTTTTTTTAAGTTTAATTCCTATGCATATGTAGGAAATAAGTGACAGTTTTCACAATTGACCACCAGCCTCGTCATTCACTTAACTTAATTCATAATTGATTGCTACGTCACAGTTGAGAAATAAGAGACGTAGAGAAGGTAATAAAGAACACACCATGCATTTGTGGTGTGTATTGATGTCATTTGTGCCGTATGCAATATCTGGCTGACTAAAAGTAATACCTCTGCAGACAATGCTCGAAGTTCTTGATCACGAGAAGCTAATAGGTGAGCAAGATCAACCTGAAGAATTACAAGGAGAAAATGTAAACATAGTTAATCAACGTTAAGCAGGTTGATCTAAACAATATCACCATTAAACAGTTTTTACTCTGAAACCTATGGGCACTCAGACGGTCGGAAGGGATAGTTTAGTGGCAGAATTAATTTGTACCTGAGGAGTGCTTGCAGAAACAGTTCTATGGTACTTGCTTAAGCATTCTTGCAACCTAAGAACCTGATAGAAAAAAATCATTAACCAAACTCAATATTGTGCTAATAGCTTGGTTTCAAGCTAAAACGCACTCTTAGTGCTGAAATACATTAACTATTCTACTATTTGGCTGCACTACATACAAAACAGAGGTGCAGGTGCAAATGTCAAGACTTATTGTAACACATGCCCTTAGGTACTTCCTGCACCAATTCCTTGTGTTCAGCCAGCATCCACAAAAGGAGAGATGATAACAAATAAGTAATAGGCTTCTGCTGTCCTATTGTAAGAACAGCAGTTGAAAACCTTTTCCTTTCATAATGTTATCATATCCTACTACTATTCTGTCACATAACATAACTGAGAAAAATAAACATTTCCAGTAAATGAAGTTATTTGATAAATATATGCACACTTTTTTATATTTCAAGTACCTCTTCACTCAGGTAGTGAATATTGTCCCTCTGGTACTGGAGCAATGCCATTTGTTGATCAGAAAGGCGAGTATCATAGTACCTGCAAAATGCTATTTTACCAATCCATAGTAGAGCTCAAATGACAGGAATGTTAATTGATTTCATGGAGAAAGTTCACAGATGGTTATAAGTTTTCGAAGTGGCATTACTTTCTAAGTGTTGGAAATCACAAATCATATCTGCAATGCCTCTTCTCTATGAGACTATGCCCTACAATATTTTAACAGCAACCACCTGCGCTTAGTTGCTTAAGGCGGCACTGGGTGCAAGAACAAACAATTGTACATGCAAATACAGCAATCACAACCACAGCTAGTTTTTACCATGAAACTATACACCAAAAAGAAAGAATACAATTGTAAGGAAAATCATGTTAAGCCCATGTGACATATTTTCATCAATAAATACAAGATTATACTGTACCTCGGCTCTTCAAATGAACTAGATGGTCGCAGTGCAGAATAAAGTGGTTGTAGAATATCAGGCTGCTCATTCAGAGAGTTGTATTTATGGATGCGCCCTGCACATTAAATTTAGAAGTTACAGACATAATGTCATCTTATGGGAAAAGAAACTGTATCAAGGGCACCAACAGAATGGTATCTATTTCAGAAAATTATTGGATGCTATCAAATGGAACTGTTACTCTTACAATGTTTAGGAGGTCAGGACATTATGACTAACGAATAAATGTTGCGAATTTCCATGTAATAGAAGATTAAGGAAAAGTCACCAGCAATTATACGAAGTCAAGCTAACAAAGTTACTCTATAGAGAGCAGTAATTTATAATGGTTACCATGTACTCAGAAATAAATTAGACAAACTACACAAAAATGTTTTACTTAAAACATTTTTCTTTAGCGATTTCTATGTAAAAAGAAGTTCTTTAAATGCACCTCTTTTTTCGCGAAAACGCAAAAGGTTTGCGTTTCGATTCATTGATAGAAAGGAAGTTTACATTACAAGCCTAAGAAAAGGCCGAACACCCACAGCACACACCCGACACTCAAACTAGACTACGACAAAAAGGCCGAAATCCGTCGAGTGCTCCTCCGGGACACTACAGAGTGAGCTCCTCCGCAAGACAGAACCCTTGCCGATGAAAGTCGCAGTGCTCGCGCATCGTCGAAATTACCAAGAACCTGCCAGCTGCAGCCAAGGCGCGTACCACCTGAATCCCGCGAGCCCACCACGGCTCAGCTGGGAGCAATTGCTGCTCCGGCCTCGACCCAAATCCGAGGAACGCCGTCGGCGCAGCGGCTAGCTCCCGGCAACCTTGACAGACGTGCAAGCGTGCAGTCTTCAGCAGCCCGCCAACAAACACCGAGGCCAGCCCACCACTGCTCATCCAGAGGCATGCTCGCGCTGATCGAGGAAGATCCTCATCGCGCAAGCCACCGCGATACTACTCGAGAGGCTAGCGCGCTACCTGCATCGCAAGACACCTCCCATGTGGTCAGCGCTAAGATCCACGAGGAAGACGTACGGCCCGAACTCAAGTTCCCAAGACGACGCCTCCAAGGAGGGTACGACGTCCAAGACGCCGTCGTCGCCCGATTTGGCTAGCCAAATCTGAGGTTTTCACCCGAAACATGAGACCCTAGGCAAGGGAGGTGCCGGAACTCCTCGGTGACGCCACAAGAGGAAAACGGCGCCCTCAGGCGTCGCCGTCACCGGCCCCGAAAGGCAGGGCTTTCGCCAGAGCATGGTTCCTCACCACTGCAGGCGCTATCATCCTTCGCCAAGACCTCCTGCGCTGACCCTTTTCTCTCAAAGCGCTAGCCTTGGCAGCGCAACCCACCGGCAGCACGTCCAGCGCGCCAGGTCGGGTGCAGCCATGCCCACAAAGGGACAGGCTCGAGAGGGGCACTGCGAGCCGCAAGCGGCAGTGCCACCATGGGGTGGGTCGCTGCGGACCGCACACATCCACCTCGTAGAGCATCGCCGGCCACCCACATCGTCCACCTTGTCACCCGCCGCGCGGCGCCACGAGCCGCCACGCCAAGATGGCGTAGGGTTCCGCCCAACCCGGCCGAGCAAAGAAGACATGCGCTCGGAGCCGAGAAGGACGGACAAGGAGGAGGTGCTCGGCCGCACCTGTGCGCCGGAGGGCGGGACGGCCGGGGCCCGCCAAACCCAGATCGGGCCCAAAGGGCCCAGATCCGAGCCAAGCCCGCGCCGCCATGATGCCAACTCCGGCCGCCAAGACAACTGCCGCCGCCAGCTGCCGTCGCCGTTTCCCAGCGCCGTCGCTGCCATCCTCAGCCGTCGCCGTCGGCCACCCCTGCCGCCGCCCGCCGCCGGACTTGGTGGCCGCCCGAGGGCAGCCGCCGCTCCAAAGACGGGGTCGCCGCCACGCCACGAAGCTTCCACGCCGCCGCTGAGGCAGCCGCGCCGCCGCGCCCTCGTCGAGCGCGCCGCCCTCACCGGCCGCGTCGGCCCGCGCCAAGGCTTCCGCGCGAGGGGGAGAGGAATCCCCGCCGCTGCCAGCGCCCGGGCTTTGCCCAGCGACGCCCTCCGGCGGCGGCGAGGGGAGGGAGGAGCAGGGGGAGGGGCCTGGGCCGGTGGCGGCTAGGGTTCCCTCCCGTCGCCCACGGGAGCGACGAGGGGGAACGAGCCGGGCGTGTTTAGATTCTTAACTCACCTATGTATAAGCTCATGAAGCTTCCAGCGCATACCACTTCAATCACCAGAGCAATCCTGCATGATTGGAAAGTAATAGCATTAGAAACCAAATAGGAGTGCTTTGTTTCTCTTTGATACCAAAGTAGAATAGCCTCATCAGCCTGCTAAATAAGAAACAAATTTAGTACATCCACACTGAATTTGCATCAAACATTAACAAAGTGTTCATATGTCACCATCTCAGTGGCGGCGCTACAGGTGGGCCACACTGGTCCGTGGCCCACTCTTTTCCGCGAGCTTTCCCCTTTGTTTTGTTATAAATGTAGCCCATTGTAAATAACCTACAAATGGCCCACTAAGTGATGGTTTATAACCATCACCCCTTAGCGATGGTTTCCCATTAATGGGCCCGGCCCATTAGTTTGGTTGTTTCAAAATTTCCCAAATTCGAAATTTCTTTAGATTTGAAATTTGCTCAGAATTGAAATTTTCTCATATTCGAAAATTGCTTAGATTTCAAATTTGCCCAGATTCGAAATTTGCTTAGATTTAAAAATTGCCCAGATTCGAAATTTGCTCAGATTTGAAATTTGCTCAGATTAAAAATTCGCTTACTTTGAAATTTGTTAGAATTTGAAATTTGCTTAACTTTAAAATTTGCTCCACTTTAAAAAAAATTAAAAAAGAAAAAAAAAGAAAAAAGAAAAAATTGAAGAAAATTTGAAAGAAAACCGAAACCCAAGAAAAACCAAAAAAAAAATCAACAAAAACCATAAAAAAACCCGAGGCCTACTGGTTCCCTGCCTGTTGATGGGCCGCGGCCCAAACTCACCCCGTTAGCTGAACCACGCGGGCGATGGTTTGTACCCATCACCCACGGGTGATGAATAGGATTTCCCTGGTTGACCAGCCCACCTTATTTACTGTCATGCTCCGCCACCACCATGTACCATAAGATATAGAACGCTACTTAGCTTTGAGGTTGTTCAGGTAATGTATGAGATTTAACAAAAAAGATGGCACAAGGTGGTAATGTATATTGCTTGCCCACCTGGCCATTTGAGAAAACTACAAAGCAAACAAATGTTAGTGCGTATACAACTCGCTTCATTCATAGAATCAATGTAGGTAGGTACTAAACCTCCTACTAAAATGAACACAAACTATGCCATGGGATTCCTTTCATTGTAATCGTAAAGATGCCAATAATGCTTTCCTTTACAGAACACAGAAACCCGATTATCTTAATCATGTTTGCTTATGAAAAGGGAAACAACTTAAGGAAAGATTGTATACAGCTGAAGAATTGTACCTGAGCAAAACTGAAATTGATAATATTTTTAATTCAGGCTGCCAAACTAAAATTAAGAGCATCACGGCAGTACCTGCAACCACACTTTTAGGATAGTCGTCATTATGACAACATAAAAATAACAAATCTATTCTCTTTACCTAAACTAATTAATGTGCAAAGTTCAACCGAAAATAAATTCCAATATTGGTATTTTGGGATATCAACTACTATTAACATGAACTGATCTAAAAAACACTAAATCAACAGACGTAAAAAGAAAACAGTCTTACCAAGTAGACATGTTGTATCTCTGCTATAATGTCCAGAAAGGCAGAGATACAATACAACAATACCAATATAACCATCACAAAAAGCAAGAACCAAATCTAGATAGCATGGATTTGGTTAGCTAATACTTACCACATGCTATAGTGGCAAATGGAGCACTAGCAATGTGCTTAAAAGCTAGAAACAAATAAAAGATGCTGGCATTGGAACATAGCATGGATTTGGTTAGCTAATACTTACCACATGCAATAGTGGCAAATGGAATACTAGCAATATGCTTCAGTTTCTGACTTAAATCATAATATCCCTGCATTTACAAGAGAAATTTGGTTAGTGTATCAGCAATTATGGTGCTTCAGCACTGTATCAGCAACTACATTTTTACAGAGCTAACATGTTCACAATTAACGAACGGTAGAGACAAAACATGCTGAAGTGACCCCAGTCAAGGAAAACTCTACATAGCAGTGAATGGCTGATAGCTATGCATTGATGGTTGATGGACTTTTTGTCTAAAATATTATACATTATCCGCATACCCAAGTGTCAATGAAGTGGGTAAATCGTTTATTTGTGCCGACTGTGGAAATAGAATTCATTTCTGTTCCTCGTGTAGTACCTGTAATCGCACCTTTTTGACCTGATGAACCCAATACTGTTGGAATATGCCTGCAGCAAATTCCTGTTAGCAGTAACTCCATACGAAGGATATAAAAGTGACAACCTAGTAGCATCTAACCAATAAATTCAACATGAACCTGTGACAATTAGAAGGAGAACATTGCAGCTGCATAGCAACGGAAGGATGATGTCTGGTATAAGGACAAATATCCATGGAGCTGCTATCGCAAGACCAGCATAACCTGTCTACAGAAGAGGAATGAATCACAACTATCAGAAACTGCAAAAAAGAAAGAAAAAAAAGTAACACTACTATCGAAGGGATCAAGGCGACTAGCAGATATAAGATACATATATTTTCGTGGATAAATTCAAGTAAATTGTTTCTGAAGTAACCTTTCTAGCATAATTAAAAAAAATAACATGGTCCATCACTATGAAAAAAACAAAGGAGAGCCAGCAAATATTCACTTGCCAATAAGATACAGTACAGAGTGCCACCAACTACACTTCGAGACTGCCGCTGACCAGACAGAGGGGCTTCATGTACTATGTCAACAAATCTGGATGAGAGGTTGGGAATAAAAAAGAAAATCAGATTGCTAAAATAGATCAGCATAACATATAGAGGAATTAAATCCCTATTATATTTCTATTTCACAACTTCTGATGTTATTCTTCCAAAAGCTAGGCATCCCTGATCAAGCACCAAAAAAGAACAACAAATCAAGCGAAACTCTAATGATAAAGACGAGCTTGTATACCAGATGATCACATGAAACATTATCATTGCTTTACAAAATAGTGATACACCGAAACGTACAGAAATATGCTTAACATCACCAAAAGGGAGAACAATAAATCAGAGCAGAAATACGACCATAGCAGAGCCTGTGAATTTTTATAATTATCAAAAGTCACCACTAAACCATACCTCCCAAACTTAAGTGTAGCAGGCCACCTTATTGTTAGATTTAGATAAGATAACATTGGAAAATCATGAACCTCGATAAAGTTTGAATTGCATGCGCCCACACCACATACCTCCCAAACTTAAGGGGGGTGCACTAGTCCAAAGCTATCAAAATGTAACATCATCGAAGGGGCTACTAACTCACAATGTCAGGCCGATACTGGATCCTCCTGACTACTCAACCAAATTCACACAAGGTTTCTCAAACAGTGTGCTGAACATGGAGCAGAAGCAGGTTCCACCCTTGAAGACGTGCGCCACCAGATGAGGGAGCGTGCGTCTATCTAATAGCTTCTTTTGCTTCTGGCCAAGCTAAATAAAAAAGAACAAGGGCAGGTGCTCCTTTTGCTCTGGAGAGCTTGGTCTTTGAGAGATGATATTATCCATGAAAATGGTACGGCTACTATAAAACATTCTATTGATTTCCTTAAATCTTATGCCGTAGAAATCTCCTTGGACCAGGTGCCTTGTTGCTCTCCTCCTGACAAAGGAAAAATGGTTCTTCATCCAGATCAGGGGCCTGTGCATGTGGGTTCTGTCAACAGCTCTATTGCCTGGACTAAACCAATTTCTGGGTGTGTCAAGGTTAATGTTGATGCTTCGTTTGCGCAACCTGGTAACCAAGCTAG